>NW_025110213.1:43570-51647 GCF_011392965.1 Frieseomelitta varia | reverse complement strand
AGAAACAAAAAAAAAAAAAAAGGCAGATTGGTGTTGACCACGCGCGGGAAAGCCGACTTTATGGTTGTCGGCGCTATGCACGTCGGGAAAGACGTATCAGGAACGCTCGCGGCGTTGAAATTTTTTAAGTTTCGTGACACGTTGACGAGACGCGGATTTTTATGGGGAATTTGAATGTGCAAAAGTCGCTTTACTCGTGTTTTGTAGCAATTTTATATTATTTATTTTATGTTATGTTATGTAAAACATATTATGTTGTGTGTGTGTGTGTGTGTGTGTGTGTATAACAATATATTTATATTTATATTGTCCATTGTATATATAACCATATATTTATATTTATATTGTCCATTGTATATACATAACAATATATTTATATTTATATTTTCCATTGCATATATAACCATATATTTATATTTATATTTTCCATTGCATATATAACCATATATTTCTATTTATATTGTCCATTGTATATATAACAATATATTTATGTTTATATTGTCCATTGTATATACAACAATATATTTATATTTATATTTTCCATTGTATATACAACAATATATTTATATTTATATTGTCCATTGTATATACAACAATATATTTATATTGTTCATTGTATATATAACAATATATTTATATTGTCCATTATAAAGTTAATTTTATATTCTTCTCGTTTGACTTTCCGTATTGCAAGCACGAGACGTTCTTTGTCGAAGATTTAAAAGTGGCGAAGCAATTTTCTATTATCAATGTTCCTATCCTCGTCTGATTTTCGTGTAACGTTCTTGAAGATATAAAAAAATATCACAGCGAAATAATTGTTATATTACCAATTTTTCTCCTGCCGTTTGATTTTGATGTGAAACGCACGCAACATGTACACATATTTTCTGAACATTTAAAAAATACAATTTTATATTACCAATTTTTCTTTTCTATTTAATTTTAATATTTTCTTATTATTTAAATGTAATCGAATATTTTAGAAACATTGCAAATATTAATATCAACTATTTCTTACGACAATTATCAATTATTAATGAAACCAGAAAATTTATGATGCATTCATCGAAATATAAATTTGTATAAATGATATACATATATATATATCTATATGTTTAGGTCGATATTAAAGTTCCGATGAAAAGAACTTTTTGAATATTTTTAGCATTTCAGCTGTAATTAATGAAACGAATGGATGGAATTTTCGTGTGTTCGAGTAGGACAGGTAGCAGGTAAATTTCTGATACAGAGATGTTGTACCGAGTTGCCAAAGTTTCAGGAAGGAACTTGTCCCAACAGCTGTAGTTCCACGATGAACAGTGACTGAAGCGTGTCCTGGCTTTATAGTACATTAATTAATACGAAGAATGAAGGAGCGGGATTTCAAAAGTGATTATCCTTCCCCGAAATTATTGAATTCCATTTCCCAACTGCAAATTTCATTCGTCATTTCGTGAGAGAACGATTACGTTCCGTAAGAGAATAATACGAAGAATAGAATCTAAATCGTCTTTTCTCACAAATGAAAATCTCTTCTCTTCTTTCTTACTTTTTTCCATTAATTGCTGTTGCCACGTAACTGTTGTCGAAACGCTGTTTACCAGCTCCGACTTCGTTTACCGATCAATAATCGCGGTGCACCGCGATCGATGGCGCTGATTATTTTCGCGAAACTCACGGCTATGTTGCAATTACAGAATGGTCATTCTTTATTAACGTTCCGGCGATGGGTCGGACATTAATTATTCCACTGAAGTTTGTTAAAATTTCAACAAGATCCGCGCAACATCGGCGAAAAGGGAAGGGATCGGTTCCGAATATTCCAACAACACGTCGCGTTGTCCCCCATCGCTGTTATATTTTCGTTTATTTCAATTGTTGTTCAATGACACATTGTTCTGTTATTGAACGACAATTTCTTTTTATCTATTTATAGTTTAATTGGGTTTCTAACTCGGGCACGGCTTCTCGAACATTCCATTCTATTTTTGATGATATTTGCCATCTCGATTAGTCGCTCCAATTTCTTTATTAAGCTTCGCTCCTTGTTACCAAAATTACCTTCTTGTTAAATTTAATTGTGGATTTGATTCTCTTATCGTCAAAGATACCGTCAGAGATACCGTATATCTTATAAAGTTTTCAAACGTTTCGTTTACATTGAAAATACTTATCTCTAACTCTTCCACAATACATTATTATTAATTTAAAAGTTATTGGTTGCCATATTTTATTCTTTCACTGGATTTTTAATGACTGAAAGACTTTGTTTTTGCCAATTGTCCTTTATTTCTGCCAGTCGAGAAGAGAAGACACGAAAACTTCGTACTTTTAATTTCTTGTAATATTTATTATCTATCGTAAGTAAAAAAATTATTAAATTATACACGCGTACTTTATAATGGAATTGTACAATGTGCAACAGACATATTTAACATTTCTTTGAAGAGGAAACGAGATATTTTTGCTGAAAGTGCCATTATTTCACGCGTGCATGCGTAGTAAATGAATCTTGACTTCAGTCCGTGTAATTTTTAATGATCTTGTTCTTGTCCTGTTAATAATGACTGTATTTCAGTAAATTTTCGAAAGTCTTCGGGTTAATATTATATCTGTTCCGAAATTGGAAATCGATTTTCTCCTTCTTTTTTTCCTCTTTAATATTTTCCACCGATGATGGCCGAACAAAATAGACGAATAATTATATGTTAAAAGGTGTGTGCGTGTTTTGCCAAACGTGTATTTTTCGCCAATGTTTTTCGGCCCGAAAGTGTTCGCGAATTTTCGAAAGAAAGTGTGTTTGCCGTCTAGCGACCGACGACGGGAAATTCTATGCTCGGTGAATGAACGGTGGATCGGGATTTGAATAAGATTTTTGTCGGTCTATATCCACGACGAGCTCTATTCGTGGCGCGCGCTATTGTGCCGACGAATGTCCAAGTTTGTACGGGTTCTTCCGACGTGGCGGCACCGTTGTACAATGACACATAACTGCATTATGTGAATCACGGTTTGCAATAACGCGATAGAATTTGCGGTGAAATCTGGGTTAGTCGACAATGCCCGGAAACTGGATTTCAGGCGTATTTGGCCGCCGGAAACATTCTTCGCGATATCCATTAACGCGTCGTTCGCGGAGATAATATAAGCTTGCTCAGATATTAATTGGGAACTGTGGTTGATGCAACGTGTAATGATTCGCGATTATTTGGCGGATCGGCGAATATGATAGGCATAATTTTGTTGATTGATACTCGATAACGCGTGATTCGCTATCGTTGTCGTACGTGTGTACGTTAATACTAGAGGCGTGAAATTTCCGTTAGCGACGTTAAAGTAAAAACATAGAGAAGCTTTGCAACGTTAGGCCGTGTCACACGTGTCAAACTTTTATTAGATTTTTATGTCGAGTTCGCGTTGGAAATTTTTAAAGTTATTTTTGACTCTGATCAAACACCATTATTGTAATAAGCATTACATGCATCCACGATACTCTTCCAAACGGGATTCTAACGAAAAGACAACCATTTTCGATGAAGCCTTGGTTTTGTAAATAAGAAATAAATTCCTCGAAGGTCTAAATTACAGAAAATATTTTGTGAACTTTTAACTGTAAACTTCTGGAAAGGTGAAAACGAAAGTTTCTGTACGAACTGAAAGAAGAGTACAAATTTGTGAACATATTGAAGAAAAGCTCGAATGATATTGAGGAAAGAAATAGAAAATTCGAAATTTATTTAAAAAAATTGTCTTTTCTGAATGTAGAATGTAATAAGCTTTCTAAGAGACCAAAATCTCTGATCAAAGACTGGCAACTTCACAAACCAACGCTCGAACATTAAGTGAATCCAACTTTCACGTGACATAACAAATTGCACAATTTATTACAAATAGTAATAATAAATGACACAAGATTTTATTTATATATTTTTCGAAAAGCCTTTTAAATCTTTAAAAACACACTGTTTTATATGTATAAAATTTCTAATAAAAATTATAAATTGAACATTCTGACCACTTTGATACTTTTAACGTATATTAAAAAACACCAATTTTAGTACACAGTGATCAAGCTCGATATTCATCGGAGTTTCGGAATTTTACATCGAAATTTCTGTTCAAACTTCAAAATCTAGAATTTTTTGCGATAAAAGAAATAGAAAAATTAGTTTCTCGATGCTTTTTAGCTAGCGAGCACGGTTTTGTTCTGCTTCTTCTTGTTGTTGCCCACCCGTAAACAAATCGTCATCTTTTCCCACTGTTTTTGTTTCCCTCGTTTTTTCTTCCTTTGCGCTTTTCACCCTCCGATTCTTCTATTTCTCGTCTCGTTTCGTTTCGCTCTCTAACTCTGATCGACGATATCAAGATTTGTTTTGGCAAACGACATCTCGTACGGACCCGTATTGACCGTAAAAATAAAAACGACCACCGGACGGTCGATCAAACCACCGACGTTTCGCAGATAACTGTTTTTTTATTGCGCGCCGATTGCACGTCACTGTTCGAATTACCGTCGAGGAAGAAAGCACGCGTTACGATCGCACGTTCGATTAACTCTCCTCTCTGCTTTTTTCCTTTTTTTCCTAATCGGTTGTCACCGTTTCTACTCGTCGATCGTTTTCCTCCTAAATTTTTCATGCCTCTGTTTTCCCTCGGTTCTCCTGGCCCCACGTAAAAGCTGCTTTTTCCATTCGCAATTGAGTCTCTTAAAAGTCAAACTGATCAATTTAACTTTTTTATTAACGTTCAGTTCCTTGCGAGCTGGATCATCGCCTGACCACCCACTCGTGGCGAGGTTAAATAATCCAATTTTGAACTTTAGTTTTTCTACTGGATTTATCTTTGGTCTTCAGAATTAAGAAGCTAATTCTGAATGAATGAACTAAAATAAAGATGGATTGTTCCGGATTGCTAATTACTATCTGTCCATTAATAATTGACTATAAATAGAGAGTTTTAACAACTCGGTGACGATTCGATTAGAACTACTCTTAAGTACTAAATCACAACTGATTCGTCTTGCCTAAAGAAGAGTTCCTTTTTTACAGTTAAATCGATTATCAGGACATGTTAATTCTTTCGCTATGTAGTAATTCGTACGAACAGAGCGAAGAACGATCTCATTATTTAGTCCAGAAGCGACGAACTTTTTCTCCGCCGTGACTCAATGTGTCAGTTCCCCCACCATGAAAAGTTAGTTTCCACTCTGCGCATTCTTTCTCGCCATATAAGCAGATTTTTCGATTTTCCTTTAACTTACATAGCTATGTAAGTCAAAGCTAAAGTAGAGAGGTCGATATAGTGGGGATTATCGACTAAAGGAGTGGGGACACTGGCCACGCCCTCAATCGCCAGTTCGCCACTTCTGATTTACATTAGTCCATACGTCATACAGACAACGCGATGAACAGACTCTTTATTTAGTTCTTGCGTCGAACGGAAAAATAGTTCACTTTCTGATCTATGTTTTGTAATTTTATTAAAAGTATTTTATTATTTTTTTCTAATTTTATCAGAGATTATGAGGAATATTTCCAGACTTATCTCGTTATTATCTCACGTGGAATAAGAGGTAAGAGGTGAGAGATACGCACTTGGTTTATAGTAACAGCTATTGTGCGGAAGAAAACTAAATGAAATTTATGGGAGAAAGAGTTGAAAATTATTCAAACTGTCTAGGATGGAAATCTTTAATCTAACAAATTAATTCTGAAGCACGTCCGTGCTCACAAATTAACATCGTGTATTTAATACACAAACATGTTGTATTACGTATTTATTACATTGTACAATATGTATTATAATATTACATCATCACGTGTACAATTAACACAGAAGTTAGTAGAATTTATAATCCGCCTTAACTTATTAATTTCTTAACCTCACTGCACGCGTACGAGATTACGCGTACAACTTTTAAGAAACGAAACGGCTCGTTTTCGTAAGTTCATCGGTCAGAAGGAAACGATGCAAGTGAATTCAGGGAAAATTTGAACAAATGTCAATGGTCAATCGTGAAAATTTGAAATTGAGAAAAGTGAAATCGCAAGCTTTGGTTTTTTTCTATTTTTACGACGTGCGTAATTACGCACGACGGCGATACGATTGAATTTCAGTAGAAAATTGCCCCCTTTAAAGGCGAGTAATTCGATAACGAGGAGAGAATCTCCAAGGCGAGTCAATAGGGAGGTTAAATATGAAATTTCTTCTTTCATTTAAATGAAACGCGGCGCAAAGCGGACGTACCCGACCGCAAGGAGACGATGAGATTTCATAAACCGGTAATATCGCCGAATGCTAATATTAAATGACGTTAATATTGACCCTCTTATTGCCAGTTGCTTCTACGATGTATAACACAGTGTACAGTTAATGTTTATTCGTAGCTTCGGAGCGCGGATGGGGGGGAGGGGGGGAAGTATCTCATAAAGTACACGCGCTGACGTACCGACAAAAAATATTTTACCTCGTAAAATTTACTGTACACGGCTTACGAAAAAACAAGATACACAATTCCCAACGTAGACAGGTACTTTACACGGTGTCGTGTGTCGTCAAAATGAAATAAACACGCGCTGATGTGGCACTGTTATTTATACTGTTTCTAAAAAAATTCAACGAAGATGTGTCAGTCGTTGCTTTTGACTTTGAAAAACTGATTGATCACCAGATGCGTAAAACTCGAGGAAATTCGAAGGAGATGTTAGAAATTTCGCTCCATCTGTCAGATTTCAAATAAAAAAAAAATTCAATACCCCTGAAATGTGTCTTTAAACGTTAAACTAATCTTTCTTCCTTTTTTTTGCAAAACTCGACCCGTCTTTTCACAACGCGAACGACGGTATAACAAAACAGATTGTTCAGTTTATTTCGACGCGCTTGCATCTCGTAGCGTGTCCACCCTTCGAAATCAAAATTTACACGCGACCAAATGAAATTCCACGACTCGGAATCGAATCAGCAGATTCGCCGAATGAAACGCTCGAAATTGTCGGGCGCAAATTGAGCGTGCGCGGACGGCACGGTATGACGAGGCGAGCCCGCCGTTTAAAAATGACAACGTTTTGCATTAGAATTGTATTAGAATAGGCAATTGCGGCGCGAGGCCGCGGGCTGCAGGTAGACGGGACGAGGAACCGTTTTTGCAGTAAATTTCAGTTAACATTCGAGTCATGCGTCAATCATACTCGTCGTTGTTTGAGCTAACTACGCTCTCATTCCGTCCGTTTGTCCCCGTGCCTCGAATTTGACTAGCGCTAATTTCGCCCCGGGTAAATTTGCTCTGGGTTTCAACGTAATTAATAAATTATGTGGACGGTACCACGTTGCATCCACAAATCCGCCGGCAGTTTGTCGTCCGAATTCATGCTCCACGATACACCGGCCACATTTTTCCCTTCTGCCTCTGTTGTCCGATGAATTCGTTCGCGGAATTAACGCTTTCGCGCAGCGAAATACGCGGACGGATCGTCCGCAAAGTATTCTCGTCCATAGGAAACCCGAGACTATTATTATTGCGAAACGGGATACTTTTGAAGAATTAATTATTTCTCTGTTCTCCGTGTTTTGTTATCTCTTATAAATATATATATATATATATATATATATATATATATATATATATATATATCGGTTATATTCTTCTTTCATTCGCAAAAAGCTATGTTGAACAGCAGGATCAAATATTAAGAGAATTAAGTATTAATTAAGTTTTAATAATGTCTGTTTTAATAATTTCGATAATGATTTCTTATTATTTTGCATTTTTTTCTTTTTTTTTTTTTATCGAGACGCGAACGTCACTTTTACAGTTTTTTTTTTTTAATGGAATGATCATTGCGTGCGTCGGTATTCTGTCCTTGCCTGATCTTGTATTTTTTAATAGTTACACTATTTTTAAATTATATGTTTCATACCTTAACTAGATTTAGTAGTTTAATTAGATTTAACAAGCAATCGAGTCATTTGTTTGAATATGTCTCGGAATAACACAATGTATATTGTACGAAATCTATACTTCTAAATCTTCACAGAAGTATACGTGTGACTAAATTTCTCCCTTTTTCCTAAAAAA
>NW_025110213.1:8629-42969 GCF_011392965.1 Frieseomelitta varia | reverse complement strand
TACGCGCATAATGTAATTAAAAAAAAAGAAAAAAGAAAAAGAAAAAGAAAGAAAAAGAAAAAGAGAAAGGCGAAAGAGTGACGGAAAAAGCGAGAAAAAAATTATTTTCGTACTAATGACGGGGCAAAATATAATCGGGGGAACGGTGGATGACGCTTTCGCCAGGCAGAAACGCGTCGAGGGTCTCGCTTTCATCTCTTTCTGCGCGCCGCTATCAGTATCTTTTCTTACCCGATGAAAAGGAGTGAATTTCATTCACGTCGCTCTCTCTCTCTCTCTCTCTCTTTCTCTTTTCATCGATACTCGTTTCGAGTCACGAGTTGCGTGTGCATCACGCAACGTATTCGCGTCTACGCGCGGCACGAGTCGCGAGATTAATGCAATCGTACGTCACCGGCCGGTGGTTTTATTCGTCGCGTCTCGTCGTTGCGTTGGAAGTATGTCAGTATGAAATATTCGTGCCATTCGTTTTCGCGACATCGCGACTCATTATCCACGCTCGAAGTATTATCCACACACAGAAAGAGAGAGAGAGAGAGAGAGAGAGAGAAGAGGATCGCGCGACACGCGCCGTTGTCGGCCTGCGTTTCATTCACGCCTCTGAACAGATCGGCCCGCGTAATAACGCGAACAGCGGACGCGTATCATCGCGATTAGAGGAGTGATAACGCTTCGTCTCTTGTCTCTCTTTCTCTCTCAGTTCTCTCAAATACAATTCGCGTAAAATCACGCGCAGGATCTCGGGGACGGGATCTTTTCGTTGTCCATTTCGTTACTCTCCTCTCCGGAGTAGCTTCAGAGCAACATTTTCACGTTTACAAAAATTTACGCTCGCAGAAAGAAAGCTTCTAATCCCCTTTTTCATTACCGCGATTGAGGATTTACATTTTGTGAGAAGCGTGCACCGCCGTTCCCCCGTTCGCGGTCTATCTTTGAGAATCACCGAAAACACCGAAACTCGCGCAGAAAAGCTCGCGACTCCTTTAACGACCGCGCCATTTCGAGCAACGGATGGTTATAAAATATTTACACGCGTTTTGCTGCGTTCAAACAGCGTCTGTACGCTGTCACGAGTACGAACTAAATGAAACCCTCCACCCTTCCCAGGGTGGAGAAGAAAAGTCGAAACTCTTTTCAAGATACGTATCTCGCGTTGCATTGAATCGAGTTGTTAATTAGTTTTTCTCTGTGCAAATTTCGTGTAGAGGCGGGGGCGGGGGGGATGCTCGAGCGAAACAGAGAGGAGGAGGAAATTCAAAGGAATTTCGCGTGCGCGGTAAAATCCGGTTTAATTCGATGATCACATTTTTCCACCACGCTTCCTCCCCGTTCTGGCGAGATCGGGATTGCCTGCTGGAAATTAATAATAAAACCGGCTGCTTTCTCCGACAAGAAGCTTCCTTTCCTACTATTTCTCTCTCTCTTTCTCTCTTCCTTTCTCTACGCATTCCACTGCAAATTGAGAGCCTCGTAGGAATTCTTTTAATTCCCCGCTTCAGCCTGCTGGTAGGCTGCGTATTATTTCATTTTTGAACGTTCGCGAAGCAGGATTTTCGTTGGCTTGTCCACGTCCATTTTCGAAAATGTGAAATCGCGTGGTCGCGACGGAAGGCTTGCCACGATGCCAACAGTTAAACAAATGAGTTTCACTGAAAGTTTCGCGAAGTGTACGCGCGACTGATCTTTCGAATGATTTTCTAGATAATCAAAAGTCTAATAGGGACCAACAATACAACTGATGCACGAGACTCGGAGGAATAATAGAAAAAAGAAATTCTGAAAGCTATAGATACAACAAGGCATTAAGTTTATCGTAATGAAATCTTAAATTGGTATTTATGTTGTCGAAAATGTGAAAAATATTATCTCTCGAAAACACAGCCACAGAGAGCCACGAAGATTCTCGTATATTTTTCGATTTCGCATATAACGGGACACGGAAATATCGAGTATCTTACTGTTGCTCTCGCAATAAGTGTAATTGCGTGATTCGAAATTGCCAGCGAGTTCCTCCCGGTAATTCGAGGCGAACGAATTAATTCGGCGATAAAATGTAATTGTCCGCCCGGTTCACCGTTGATTGTACACTGGCGAAGGAATGGCGACTGCTAATGAATAAGCAGTTGTTCGTTCGAGTGTTCGCCCTCGCGAACCACCCTCGCCTCCTAGCCGTTGTTATCTTCCTTCGTAAATTAGTCGTTAAAAAATTGATATTGCCGTCGAGATTACAGTTTATCGGAAATTTACATTTCGGTCCAGGGGTGCGTGTAAACCGTTGGTTTTCACCGTAAATGAAACTTCAACAAACTAATTTCCAGGTGATTCGATGAACTTTACCGAAAATCGAGTGTATAGAGTATATTATTATTATCAGAGTACAGAGTATTATCATTGCAAGAGTCGTCCGTTCTGAAGTTCCAAATTCTTGAAATGGAAATTGTTCGAATAATTTGAAAAGCGTTAAAAGATTGTTTGATCCAATGGAAGATTTTTCGTTTTTTTTTTAAATATAGAACAATGAAACTCGTCAATATAACGAGTTTCAGATTCTTTTTGCTCATACTTTTTGTGAAAGTTAATATTAATTTCTGGTTGAACAGTAAATAATTATATAAGTGTATTTAATTTAATTTTTTGTCACTTGAATTGTGATGATTTGCTGCGTATTAGTGATGATTTAGTGAATGTATTTAATGTATTTAATTTTTGTCACTTGAGTTGTGATGATTTGCTGCGTATTAGTGAATGTACTTAATGTATTTAATGAATGATGATTTAGTGAATGTACTTAATGTATTCAATTTAATTTTTATCACTTGAATTGCGACAATTTGCTGCGTATTAGTGAGTAAATTATGTATCAACGACGATGAAATATTGTCGATAATTTAAACTGATATAACCTAACACAAAATCTGTACTTTAACAATTCTGTACTTGTACTTTTCGAAGATGATTTTACATCGTGCGTCGATTTCACATCTTTCGAAGATTGTAAAAGCTCAAACGTGTATAAAAGCATTAAAATGTTTTTTTTTTTTTCATGACCAAATCTACCACCGCGTACGAAGATCGAAATTTTCTCTTTTCAACGAGCTGTACTTTTTCTCTGGAATTTTATGAAACTTTGAATATAATGGCCGAGCGACAAAAATTCAAGAGATCCTAAAATCAGACGTTTCGTCGTCTGATTTTAATGGTCGAGGTTCAATAAAATAACGAAGGAAATTTAAACGTTCGTTGTAAATGTAAAATTTCAATCTTCAAAATGAACGATCCACTTACGAAAAACATTTTCGTTTCTACCGAAATTATCGACAATTTCTCGTCAATTGCCAGTTATACTGACAAACTGTATATAGAATATTTTGGTTCGGTTATTAGGGAATGATCGATCGTTAGAATCGAGTTTCAAAAGAGCTGATGTCAACCGAAGAAAGAAATGAAGAATTTTATTTTTTGTCACATCAATTATTCAGCCTCTAGAAAATTGATCGAGGAAAGGAAAGAGAGAGAGAGAGAGAGAGAGAGAACAGTTCTCGTGGCGACGTTCGAGCTACTCGTGGAAAGCGAAAGTCCGATCCGGTCGGATTTTCACGATTTTCGATCGCATGGCCCGCGGCGTTCGTTTCCAGGCGGAATCTCGTTTACAGCGGCGGATCTAATCGGCCGCGAAATTTCTTTTTCCCGCAGCAATCTCTCTCTCTCTCTCTCTCTCTTGTGGCCCGCCCCTTTGTAATCGATGGCTCGATCGTAGCGCCAGTTCGTTTGATACCGTCTATAACGCGGCACTTATTGGCGCTGAAGGCGCTGTCGATCGAGCTCGAAGGAACGACGGCTCTCCGCTACCGGAAACGCGTTAAATTTGTGCCATCGGCGACGCACCGTTCCACGAAACGAACGCGCCATTCCTTTTTCTTTCATCGATTGAAAATTACCCTCACTCCAACGTCACGTCTTTCTTCGTCTAATTTTGTGTATTCGCGTGGGCCAAAAATCACTTCCCCTACCAAAATAGATCTGTAATTGTTAAATTTAATTTCAAATTAATGAAATTAGTTTTCTTTTACATTTTGATGGTTAGAATATGTGGAAAGAAACTTTTGGCTCACCCTGTATATACAGGGTGCCCCTTTAATTGACAACATAACCGTTTAAAGTTCCGAGAGTCGTTTCTAAAAGATAAATCAGAAAGCAATTTTTTTCTTATTTAAGGTTTTGTTTTCGAGAGAACATTCGATCGAACATTTCTGAAAATTTTTTCGGCATACTTAAATTTACATATCAATATACTTTACAATATACCTTTTAGATATCAATTGTACGGAACACTGTGTATAAAGTACACGTGGCGGATATTTCTAGAGTCGATTCCAGACATCAAAATGACAAGAAGGAATTTTTAATATAATATAATATAATATAATTATTTATATCATAAATCCTATATTGTAAATTTATTTATGTCATAAATCATACGACGATGAAAGGAAATTGCAGTTAATATTTTCATTTAGATTCTGTGATTTTTGTCAAATTTCAATAAACCGAATTGTATGACTTTTTATGATAAATTACCGTCTGGTCCTTATCGGATCGCTTAATTTTTCGCCAGTTTCTAAAATCAAATCTATATACCAACCGTGCATATCTCTTGTTACGTGCCAGAAATTTGAGTGACACGATTAAGCATCGAGAGAGTGCTTTTGTTCGACGATCGATGAAAGAGAGATTCGGAGAACACTCGCGGGAATTTAGGACAGGCGCGTTAAATTTGAATTCTAGCTAGAAAGATTGACAGAACGATCTTGCCGCGAATGAACTCAAAATCAATCTGCTGCTAATCACGCGGCGGTGATAATCCCCGATACTTTGTCGGTACGCATAATCTATCTTCAGAGACCGTGTCAGGATGAAAACCGTGTGGTGCGTAATGTGATTGGAGACATTGCTTCGAATTAATTGGCAAGAGAATTGAGAAGTTTCCGTGCGTCTGAGAGCAATGCATTATCCTACAATCCCATTAACATTCATTTGCAATTTCAACAAATTTCGTCGTATTCTTTTATAAGAAATCGAAATAGATCGTCGTCAAACGTACTTTCGAACCTTCGTTACAGAAACTTTAAGACACTCAGAGTTTACCTTTTATCAAAATCGTTGGAAACTATGCTGACTATTGTTTTCAAGTTCTATATCCCTAATAATGAAAAAAGAAAGTTTTGCAATTTATATTAAAATCATCGAAACATCAAAATTCTATATCTTCTTCGATTAAGATTATACGACGTTTAGATAAATTCCAGCAACCCTTTGTCATTTATTATCAAAACGATTAATTTCATTCTCGAGAACACTTTCAAAATTGGAAAAAAGAAATTTCTTAAATTAAGAAAGGCACAGAGTCGCCGAGATCGAAACTACGCTGACTATTGTTTTCAAGTTCTGTATCCCAATAATAAGAAAAGAAAGTTTTGCAGTTAGTATTAAAATCATCGAAACATCAAAATTCTATATCTTCTTCGATTAAGATTATACAACGTTCAGATAAATTAGCAATCCTTGTCATTTTCTGTCAAAACGGTCAATTTCTCGAGAACACTTTCAAAATTGGAAAAAGAAATTTCTTAAATTAAGAAAAACACAGAGTCGCCGAGATCGAAACTACGCTGACTATTGTTTTCAAGTTCTGTATCCCAATAATAAGAAAAGAAAGTTTTGCAGTTAGTATTAAAATCATCGAAACATCAAAATTCTATATCTTCTTCGATTAAGATTATACAACGTTTAGATAAAGTCCAGCAACACTTTGTCATTTCCTATCAAAACGATCAATTTCATTCTCGAGAACACTTTCAAAACTGAAAAAAAGAAATTTCTTAAATTAAGAAAAACACAGAGTCGCCGAGATCGAAACTACGCTGACTATGATTTTCAAGTTCTGTATCCCAATAATAAGAAAAGAAAGTTTTGCAGTTAGTATTAAAATCATCGAAACATCAAAATTCTATATCTTCTTCGATTAAGATTATACAACGTCCAGATAAATTAGCAATCTTTGTCATTTTCTGTCAAAACGGTCAATTTCTCGAGAACACTTTCAAAATTGGAAAAAAGAAATTTCTTAAATTAAGAAAGACACAGTGTCGCCGAGATCGAGAGTGAAATTATTTTTAATTAATTAGCTCGCTTTATTAATTAGTCGTGCCCGATTCCCAAGCGATTGTTTGTCTTCTCTATCGATGGAAATTGGATAATTATCGCCCAAGAGGAATTGTTAGTTACAATGTTCATTAACAATAAGTATTCTCCGTATTCGGCGTGAAGCTCGGCGCCCCGTTGAAATCCACTTAATCCTCCGTTTTCTTCCCCGTCTGTGATTCCATCTTTCAACGACCATCCAGCGTTTTCCACTTCCTCCCCCGATGGCAAGAGGAGGAAGCTCGCCGAGTCTCTCCTGGTAACGAGCCCTCGACGAAAAAGGGACCGCGAATCTCACGATAAGGCAAACTTTCGGTTGACGTTTCGGGCGATAACCGGCCGCGAGAACGGTTCCGAGAGAACCAACCGCTTATCGTTCTCATTCCCACCACTTCGCGCCGCTGTTTTGCGACTTTCCCTTATCACCGACCATCTCTCGCCCTCTCCGGTTCAATTAACCGCGATGTTATACGGCCTGTCCCGTGAAATTTCACCCGCCGCGAAACTTTCCGGATATTCGTCCTTCAGTTTTTCAACGTTCGTCGCGTGGTTGGAGGAAACGCAATAACTCGTTATCGTTCGAAACGTAGAAAGCAAAAATTGTTGTTGAAGAAGTCCATGTTTTAGATGATGAATTTATACAGTGAAACGCGTAAAGAGTGAACTGATTTGAATGACTGTGACAGTTTCAAGTAAGAAATAGTAGGTACGAACGAGTAAAAATATCACACGAATCTCTTTTCATTTTACTGCTCCTATTCTATTCTTCTTCTTTAATTATATTCGATGTATTTTGGATCATTGAAGAAAATGCTCAATGTATCTCGACAGAATGGTACTGTACTAAATTTTACCGGAGTATCTTCCGGTTCTATTTCGAATCCTTATAGATTATTCATCCTAATTGAATATACAAAAAAATTATAATTTAATGGCTCGAGTTTTAATTAACTTAACCCGATGGATGACTTATATGATTGAATGAAGTATGCTGAATATAGATTCGTGTGGCCTATTTTGCTTATTTTATCGCATAGATTTATCGTCACACTTACAAATCACCTTGCATAAATAAACTCATTGTAACGTTTAGTAACTAAAAGAATCGTCTACCTAGATTCCATTCTTTTGATTACGTCTGCAAGAATACGAATTCACATAAAAATCAGCTATCTAACGATAATGATATCGAGAATTTTCTAGTACAATTAGATGTAACGTCGTGTGTCACGCATTTTAGGAGAATTTAAAATTTTGAAAATCTACAGATTATATGTACAATAGTAGAAACAAATCTGTATTTAGATTCCGTTCAATGATTTTTATAAAAGTGTACAAATGCCGAATGTGGTCGAGTATTTTTGTACAGCTCGATATAAATGGAGAAAAATTCCGATTCCCGAGACTTGCGACAAAATCAGAGCTCTCAGTAGGTCGAAATAGCTATTCAATTCTTCGCTTTATCCGTTTGGAAACCGTACCAAACGGTCCATCGAATTTTATAGTTTCGCTGAAACTGAAAAGACGTGACCGTTCGATTTCGAGTCATGGCTGTCGAGTTCCTCGACCCGGGGGGGATAATAAAATAAAATAAAAATAGCAGAGAGGATTCTCACGTGACCGTCGCGTCTTAACTTAAACAACGACTTGTAGAAAATAGATCGATCCCGGCGTTTATCTTCTACTTAGGACGCTCTCGAAGCGGAATCCTAGTTAAACAGATCGGCGTCCGTCGAAAGCAATCTGTCATATCGTTCGTTCTCTCACGCACAGTTCAAACAATCAACCCTACCTCGGACGCTGACTCCGCAACGTTTCACTCGCTTGTCCTCCCTCGGTCTCCCGACCAACATTTATCCCCCCGCCGTGTCTGTCTTCGCATTGTTACATCTTTGTGCTCGTGGCCTCACTGGAAACACGCCCGAGCGAAAAGCAAACCACCGTGGCCCGCGATGAAGCGACTCGCCGAGACGTAACCGCGGGCAAACACGGCCGGACAAACGAGTAGGGAAGAAGATGGACAGGCTGGGAACGCGGGAAAGGAGAAAGGGAGCATGTAAGAAAAAAGTGGAAGGAAATGAACCGAGGTACAAATAATAAACTGTAGCTATAGTCTCGAGGAGAGAGAAAGGGTGAGGATGAGCTATGAGAACTGTCGGGGTGCGTGGTTTGGAAAAAGAGGGTGGTTGGCAAGAGAGACGAAGGAGGAGAAAGACGGAAAGTTGGCAAGTCGGATAATGGCGAAGTTATGGCTGCAACGCGAATCCTTCGTCTTTATAGGCTAGCTTGCTGCACGACAACGCTAACGACGCTTTAAGCCGTGGCTACAGCATGTCAGTCTCGCGTATCGACACGACCTTCCACCATCGTCAGAATTCCCTTCGTTTCGCTGTTCGTGCCCATCTCACGACACGCCGACGGAGGAAGAGAATGGATGTTTCAGATATTCTAATTTTACTACTCTCTTCGAGATTCTAATAACGTTAAATGTAATATAAATGTAATATATTATTATAAATATAAATGTAATAATATAAATATAAATGTATATATATCATAAATATAAATATAATAATATAAATATAAATGTATATATATATCATAAATATAAATATAATAATATAAATATAAATGTATATATATTATAAATATAAATATAATAATATTATTATAAATGTATATATATTATAAATATAAATATAATAATATTATTATAAATCTATATATATTATAAATATAAATATACTAATATTATTATAAATCTATATATATTATAAATATAAATATAATAATATTATTATAAATCTATATATATATTATAAATATAAATATAAACGTAATATATTATTATAAATATTAAATAGTGTTAAAAAAGTAAAGATTAACAAACTAATGAATTTGTGTAGGAATAATTTTGCTATGTGAAAGTTGTACTGTAATTTCACAGAGTTTACAGTGAAGAGTATGATTGAAATAGCGTTAAACGATGAAAAATTGTCGACAATTTAAACTGATGCAGTTTCGTAAACAAAAATCTCACAACGATCTATTTTAAAGCACAAAATCTACACTTCGATAATTCTGAGCACGAGTTATTCTTTGGAAGATGATTTTACATCATGCAAAAATGCAAAATTGAAACGTCTTTAAAAATATTACAAATTTTCTTTGCAATTGGATTTATTATGGTCTTGAATATTCAATGACCCTGTTGAAACTTGCCGTGCAAATTTCCTTTCCACCGTTTCACTGAATTTCAAATATTACAGTTAAATGACAAGACGTTAGAATTCCTTGAATTCTTGTCGTTTAATTCCAATATTCAACGTTCGATAAAATAACGAAGGAGATTTCAATCTTCGAAATGAATCCAGTCGTGAAGATAATATTTCAATAATAAGAAATCTTTACAAAGGAAAGGAAATCTTTGCTTCTTTGCTTCTTTAAAACGAAAAAGAAAGCCACACGAATGTATGATGTTTGTCATACAAAATATCAGTTTAAATTACACTGCCAATCACGTTTACAGTTATACTCTTCGCTGTATCTTTCGATCGAGTTCAACAGTTCACCTCAAATTTCCAATCGTCCGCGAAAAAGAAATTACATCGATCGACACGTACATATGTACGATATTACAAAGCTGAAAGGATTTTCGAATCGGACTCTCGTTTGACGAGAAGACCGTCTATTGAAAACGGTTTAATCAGCATCCGCTTGCCACGGCATGATTCCTCGTCGGCGACGATGGTGTGAGATATCGACCAGCTGTCGAGGGAATGCAAGGACTGCCGCGGTCCTTGCTCCGATTTATAACGATTGGATAGATAGGTCAACGATTTCCGTGCCGGGATGCAAGTGGAACGAAGAGAATAATGGACTGGAAGCGTTGCTTTATTGGATTACCTTGCTCGTGTCGCTTACGCATCGTCGGTTCCCGGTCCCTCTATTTCTCGTCGAATCGTCTCGTTTCATATTTTCGAAAGGAGCCGTCGCGCCTCCGAAAACTTACACGTCCCTTCTATTCACCCATTCTCGCTCTCGAATGTACGTAAATTGGCAAAACGCCCACCAGACATTGACTAAGGTATAAAATAGCAACGAAAGATAAGAATACAGCGTGTTTGAAATTTAATTAGAGATTATAATATTCGAGATATATTTGAAATAGTAGCTAAAAATATTCGACGAGGTAATAATAATTGTACAAGTGGTTGCTAAGTAATATACAATATGCATTTAAACCATCGCTTTGTTGATCTAAGAGAGTCCAACTATCAGACTATCAGACCTCTCAAAACTCGTAATTCCTCGTAGTAATTTTCTGACTAAATTTGCTGACTGAATCTTTGGGGATTTTTCATAATTATTTCTAAAGTATATGGTGTTATATATTCTTTTCCTACCGTTCGCTAAAAATTTTATTCGAATAATGCTCTAAACGTCAAGCCATAAACGGTAAATATCCTCCATCTTACAACACATGTCCTTCGCGATAATAAAAAAACCAAGGTTCCGGGTTGGTCTCCATTGACAAAGATAAAACGTCGCGGTGACGTCGATCAGAAAACCGGCCGGCTTGATTTATATTCCGGCCGTATCGCGACGACTGCATCTTCCTCTTCGGTCAGATGGCGTTTCTCGATAGCCCTCCTCTCTCTTCCCCTCGCGCGCTATCAGACCGCGATATTAAGTTTCCCACTGACCCTTTACTTTTGGTGGCGGGAAACGTTTCCGCTCGTTCCAGTTTACACTGGCCAGCAGCGCGGCGAAAATTTCCCGCGGGAAATGGAACGAAGCGGCGGGATATCTCGACTGCCATATGCGCGCCACGTACGATCCACCTTCCTCCTTTTCTCCTCCTCCGCCCCGCGCGCACCGCGAAAACGCCGGCCAATTTACGCGGCGAAATATAATGTATTGCGCGCGATCTCTCCTGTGGCGGTGTGTTGCACCGATCATCAGCGCAATCCATTAACGTGTTACTGCTCTCAATGATCGCGTATATAATTACCGGGCGTGGCATAATTAAACAAGCGGCGAAAACAACGCGCAACGGGGCAACCTTGGCGAGAGTAACGCGAACGTTATCCGCGGCTATTGTATCGATGTTCAATTAACTTATTTTAATCGTTGGTCGAAGGATCAACTTATTGATAACGAGGATTCTTGATTTTGGTTTAAAATTAGTAACTTTTCTGGACGTTCATTATTTGTATTATGTTACGTTGTTGTTTGCGAAAGTATACACATATCATTTTTTTTTTTTTTTTTTTTTTTTTTTATGAAAGTAATTGAAATTTGAAAGCCATGTTCTTTGTGTAATTTAATGAAAATTAAATAGGGGAATTAAACTTGTATTGCAAGTTGATAATTTGTAAATTTTATTGTAGTAAAAATAATTTATAGTTATGTTAAATTTATTAATTTTAGGTGAAACTTAAATTAATATAAATAGTACAAGTTTTTATGTAAAAATATATTGAAATTAAATAATAAACTAGGATTAGATATTACGCCTATTATATTAATTTAAGAATAAATTTCTATAATTAAATGTTGAATCATTAAAATAAAGTAACATGGCGGCCTTTCAATCTTTTTTTAGGGAAATTTGTTATTTAATTTGATAATCCACGATAAGAATTATATTTGTGTATTGTTATTAATATTTATAAATGAAAATTTTATAAAATAATTTTTTAATTCAAAACGCAGTATATTCAAGAATAAGTGAATTATAAAAAAATTTAATTTTTAGATAATTAATTTTTGATACTTGAAAGAGGATTGGTAAGAATAATTTTGTTGAATCCTGTAAACCTACTGTTAGATGCAAGAGGGACAAAAATCTATTTGAGAAAACACCAGCCTAACAGAGTCAAATATACAAATTCTTCATCTATCTTCAATTCCACGCATAAATTTTAAACCCAAGAACCATATTTTTCACCATCTGTATAATCTATAATAAAATCTACACAATAACGTAATATAATCCATATTATAACAATCTAATTGTAACTAATTCTGAATATTTTTAATAAATCTGCCAATAAATCGCCAATTCTAACCGCGCCGGCTCAAACACTCGCGAACATCAAACAGCCGTCCCGCCATTGTCGAAATCATCGAATCAACCTCGGGATTCCAAGCGTCGAGAATCCGTAACGATCCTTCAGAATCGAAACGGCGTAATATCTAAACGCTGGGCGCAGCGTATTTAAACGGATCGCCGGTTATGCAATCCGGATGGATCGCGTCGAATCGATCGGGGCCTCAAGTAACGCATCGTTGATCCGATTGCGATCACGATGCGGCAAGGATCAAGCATCAGCAACAACAACAACAACGGAACACGATGGCGAGGATTCACGATGATGCTTCTGTTCACAACTCGCCTCTCTATAGAAAATATCGCGCGTCGAGATACGTTGACAGCCTCGGTCTCTGTCTTCGTCGACCGAAAGTTGCTGTCATTTCAGAACCCCGTGGCAACGTCTGGCTGGTTATCAACGTGTTAAACTACGTAATTCTGCGCGAGGCATAAACTTAACGCCCTCCGCCTCCTTCCGAGAGTCTGTTTCTCTCTCCTTCGGCGCAGCCATAACCGAGCTATGACGGGTCGTACGCCACCGTTGCACGTATGCACGTATCTCCATACGGTTTCTGGCTAGAATCGGGGCGAACAGGCCGGATAATCGCAGCCTCGCTCGCGTAACTTCTCGTGGGAGATTGTCGAGGGGCGAGCGTATCGCGCGGATATGAAATCTCGTTTGTGTTTGTTGGCCAAAGTGGTAGACGCGCGCGCCTGCATATCGTGTAATAACGCGTATGGCGAAGGAATTTTAGGGGCGAGGAGGGTGGAGGTGTATGCTACGTCATGCGAGTACTTATGCGGAAGAGTACGCGAAGAGATACGCGATGAGCGGGCGTTTGTTAGATTCTCGTTATATAGATCCTGTTTAAATGGGACTGGAAGAGTGTGTTTTTGAATTATTGAAGCTCGAGCGAGAATTAATGATAATGATAATGACAATTTCAGAAAGTTACAGGCTATAGGTGAAAGGCTCAATGATGAAAGAATGTGAACGCTTGGAACTTCCTTTCTGTGGCTACAATGCTAGAAATGTTGTGCTGTCGTTCGTGGAGGAAAATTAAACTTATTCGACAATAATTTATTATGAGACAAAAATGTACTGATGAATTTCATAAAGTTGTAGGATCTAGATGGAAGATATTAGGCGAATGCTTGGCCACGATATTAGAAATTGTTGTCAGTTGATTTATTACGACTGGTGATAATAAGTATCGAATTATATAAAATTATAGAATCTAGGTGGAAGACATAATGTTAAAAGAATATTAAGCGAATGCTTGAAACTTCCCTTTATAACCACAATATTTTGGAAATGGTCATCAATAGTTACGAAAGTTTTAACCCATCAAAGATCGAATGATTATTTATTACAAATACCTCGTGAAATTATAGACTCTGGATAATGAAAACGTACCAAACAAATCATTGCAGCTTCATTTTCTCCTCGACGTCGAAGATTGAAATTCGGATCGAATACGAATCAAAGAGGATTGCAAACGAATATCAAACTATCGCACTCTATAATGGAAAATTATTCAATATCTCGTAATATGTGTAATATATCTCGGTATTATGTGATCTTCAAGTACGAAAAAAAAAAAAATTGAAAAGTTAGGAGGGGTGGGGTGGAAGAAAACTTGCACGTAGTGCAAACCGGCGCCACGAAAGAAACGGAAATTTCGCGCGATGGCTGACGGCTTGTAAATTCGCGAAAGAGAATTACTACGGCGAGCGATATTTTTACGAGGGTCTCTCGGAGGGGGCACATAGTTCACAACGGTGATAAAGTTTCAATTGCAAAAACGGCATGTCGTTGGCGATGTTGAAACGTCAACTCGAAGAAAAAGCTTATGAATATTTAACAAACAGCTCCAACAGGGGCGAGGGGGAGGAGAGAGAGAGAGAGGGGAGTGGCAGCGCCAAGTTACGTTGCCGTCGCGTACTTTTCGACGTCCCGTTGCTCCTCGCCGGCCCTGTTGAATCTTTTAATTATTCTCGCCTAACTTCTACGAGCAATTGACCAGTTTGCGGCCGGTCGAGAACTTTTTACGGAAGAATAAGAATGAGGGCCGTTAGCGGCAACCGAGTCCTTAACCTGGAAATTCTATCATTGTCCCCGGTCCCGCGGCATTTCCCGCCTGACGAGGGCTGAATTTTTATAATTTCGAGGATCGTTTCTTCCCCTCCCCTCTCTTTCACCTCTCTCGTCGACGGATTTTTTTTTTTTTTTTTTTTTCACTGAACGAGCCTCAACTCGAGGTTAGAATTTCAACGAAACCTCCTCGCTCACGTAACAGCGTAAACGGTACTTTACGAATTTAAACAGTTGGCGAAAATTAATAATTAAACGACACATTGAAACCGTGAATATTTGAGAAACCGATTAAAAATAAATTAAAGAGCGTGGTGCATTTTCTTTTTCTTTTAACAGACAAATTTCTTTCTGTTTCAGGTAATTGAATTTGACCAAGAGCGAGAAAACGAGATCAGACGTGTCAACGGATAGAATGCGCGTGAACGACGTAAGTGAATCTGAAACCGGAACACCTGTCATGAATTTCGTAGTATATTCACCGTTACAGTGATATACAATACTCTTAAAACAGTTCGTCTGTTTCGTTACGTGACACGGAGCAATGTGGATTCGTTCGTCTGTACTTCGAAGTCCTCGTAACTCTGTCGCGTTTTCAGCTATAATAAAGCTGGAAAGTATCGTGCACGCAAAGCTTCCTCTGTCCTGGCACGCATTCGAGCGAAGCATTTATTTTGAGACACGTGTTATAGCCGTTGATAGAGATAAACAGAATATTTGCAGAAAAATTGGATCTCGCGTTAACTATTCAAATCGGTAATATAAATTTTCAATTCTTACATACGCCATTCAGATTTAACGTCACCTTTGATTTAATTCTGATCTTTATTATAGCACGAATTTTAATAATAAAAATATTAAAATAATAAAAATAATAATTTATTAAAGTAATAAGAATTCACTTTTATTGAGAAATACGATTACGAGGTTCCCAATGGTTACCGTTTTTAATCAAATTTTCGAAACAATACATTATACGTAAGTACGAAATTTGATATTATCAATTAATTAATTAAGATATAAATACCATAATATCAAAAATTTCCAGCCAATTTCCACTTCCTTCACTCTAGCAATCAAATTTTCCACATAATTCGATCATAGATACGAAACTTGATATTATTAATTAATTAATATATACACCGAAAATGATCTTCATCAGATACAACCCTCCAATTTGTCGAGAACCACCACTTCCATTATTACAAAATTTCCCATTTCTATCATTCTGACAATTTATCGATCAAATTCTATGACAGATCATAGACACGAAATTTGATATTATTAATCAACAGGATATAAATACCGTAATACGGTAAATGATCTTCATCAGCTACAATTCTCCACTTTATCGAGGATAACCATCAATTCTATTACCGTGAAATATCCAATACCTGCCACTCCACGAATTACCAATCAAATCCTTCGAACAATGCATAGTCTGACATCAAACGCCATAGTACCGTGATAAATGCAATGGTACCATTTCGTGAAATATCATTTTACGACCGTTGCAGTCGAAGCAAAAAAAAAGAAAAAAAGAAAGAAACAAGAAGAGAGAGAGAGAGAGAGACAGAAATCATAGATCGATGTCGCCACGCTGGTTCCGAGTCACCGCGGTGAGAGGCGATATCTTTCGATGTTCAATAATTCACAGAGGACGCCATCACCCGGATTCCAATTCCCGTTAATTCTCTGTACAGCGCGCGTTTCATCTAAACGCCGTGGAGCGCTTGTTTTTCCACGGAGGGGGAGAGATCTCTCCCTTCCTCCCTCACCCGTGCATCAAGTTCGATTGCTCGCGCTCGTTGGAACTCCCTCGGGCGGTTTCTTCCGGTAAAAAAACACAGCGCGGCAGAGTTTCGCGGTTATATTCCGTTACGGTTGCCGCCACGTCGGAGGAAACTAATTCCTAACTTGGACAGTGGACAGCACATGCATAGGACAATTCCGCAGAGAAGCGGAAGTGATCGGCTATGAGTGAACGATGTCGGGGATAAAACAAGTCCGAGATCTCACCGTGATTCATTTCATTTCATTTCATTTCACGGAAGAAGCGGCCAGTTGGCTTGTTTTGCCTGTGAATTGATAATGCCCGGCTCGTTGTCCGGCTCTGCGCCGAAGGTAAACTTGACCCCTCGGCTTTATTGGGAACGAAACTTATCGAGGACGACCGAGAACTTCCGGTCTGTTTACCTCGTCTTCCAGCTTCCCCGATGGGACTGGCGAGTGGATTCTGCGACGATGCTTCTCGAAACTTCTCCTTTTAATTCCTCCCCGGGAATGTTGACAATTGAAATTTAAAACGAGCCTGGGAACATAAAATAGCGATAAGTCTTCAGGGAGCAACGAGCTTTGCTGACGATTTTCGTCAGAGAAGTAACTGAACGAGAATATGTATATTCTGTCCACACAGTTATAGCAAAATTTCGTATTAGTTGGTGAATGAATTAATTAAAATAATTTCACGAATGGAACGATGCCATTATGAGATATCGAATCGTACGAACTTTATCAATTGTCTAATTGTGTAATTGAAATTTAGAACAATCGAAATTTAGAACAATTGAATCCTAAAACTTCTAAATTTTATTTTACGTGAAGGTCAATTTAGATTAAATTGTTCAACCGTGGGAATAATTCTTACGTACTTAATAGTCAATTTAATCGTATCCAGAGAATCATATGAGGTCGAATACGCGTCGAATGATATGAAATCGAATACTTTATCAATTGTCGATAAATAAATTTCAGAACAATCGAAATTTAGAACAATTGAATCCTAAAACTTCTAAATTTTATTTTACGTGAAGGTCAATTTAGATTAAATTGTTCAACCGTGGGAATAATTCTTACGTACACAATAGTCAATTTAATTGTATCCAGAGAATGATATGAGAATATCGAACACGCGTAACTGCAGAGATAGATGAGTATTATTCATGAATCCGACTGCCGTATTATGCTTCGTATTATAATTCGTATTTCCATCCTGTGCTTGAGATCAATGTGAACTATATTACTGGCAGAGTATCATACGAGTATCATCAGAAATAGAGTAGATCATCATTACCAGTGTTTAATATTAGATAGCTTCGAAGGTAAACAGGATCGATCCAATATAATCGGCGGTGAACAAACACTATCTGGAATCTAAACATACTTAATGCTCCAAACTCAAAGACGTGGCAATGCCAATGTGCATACGTAGCATCCACTCGTATTTCTACGTTTTTCGCTGTTTAATACAGAAAATAGTTCTCTTTATGTACCAGATTTTGCAAATGTTACTTTACTACTGTCATTTTTATTACAAAAACTCCGCTACTATCGTTTACAGTAATTCGACAAAATATATTCGCATTGTATCGGGTAATTGGAGAAACTATCTTCCATCAGATTCGAAATTTAGATCACAATGTTGCAAGTCGGCCCATAAATCAGTCCGTGAAGTATGTTGCATCATCACTCTCTGTAACAAAGTACCTTACTAAGCAATAGTTCAGCTACTACGTCCGATAAACTACTGGGCTTCAATCCCATAGTTGTTTCTTGCACCACCTCTAAAAACATAATCGCATAATACCTGTATTATGTATAAATTTGGGCTTCGAATGATGTAGTTTAGTTGCGTGTCTTTGTTAGAAATATAAGTACATATGTATGAAATAAATATAATATAAATAAATGAATAAAATGTAAATAAATATAATATAAATAAGTGAATAAAATGTAAATAAATACAATATAAATAAGTAAATGAAATATAAATAAATATAATATAAATAAGTAAATAAAATATAAATAAATATAATATAAATAAGTGAATAAAATGTAAAAAAATATAAATAAGTAAATAAAAGTATACATTAATTAACTAATCACTAACTAACACATTGTTAGTTATATTTTTAACAATCACGTCGATTATTATGTACATAAATTTATATATATATATATATAAATAATAACTTATCTTGATTTCTCGTCACAGTGGTTTCCAACTCTTTTACAATGATTAATCAGACGAGTATCATTTCGTAAAAATAGAGTTTAATTTAATTCCCAGCAAGAAATTATATTATTAAATTAAATACTATGATCCATAGATAAAACAGTCAGCTCGCGTTAATTTCAGGAAATCAATTCGTCTCGACGAAAATTTCGAAACAACCCGTGTTTGTGTGACATAACAGACTGAAACCTCCGCTAAATCTCGAGGTCTAATAAACGTCTATGAAGTCTAATTCTCCGAATTGATTCCCTGGATCAAACAAGTCATAAGAAATCGCTCGTTGTCAGAAACTTGTCATACGCCCGGTGAGACGTGATCGAAGGGAAGAAAGCTGTTTGTAAAGAAAACACGCGTGAAACACGAGCGAACACACGCGAGATATTCGCTAGGCGTTTCACGTTCCAGGGTGGCCAAAGCTGCGCGGCCGTGAGATAGTAACACCGTTCTAACTGAACTTTCCAACAGATCAAACATCTGTCGCCAGGTCGATGCCAGCAGAATCCATTTGTCCTTCCCTGGCTCGGCTAGCGAATAATTATATTCAGCAGGGATCGGTTTTAAGAGACGCGTGTTTTCTCTCTCTCTCTCTCTCTCTCTCTCTCTCTCTTTCTCTCTCTTCTTTCTGTAGTCTCCGTGCCGCGCAGACCAGCGAAATCAAAACTTCCTGACCTAATAAGGTATTCGTGGCGCGGCACGGTATTTGTTCTTCGAGCTTCTCGTCGACCGGCTTATGCAAATCCGTGAAAACGGCCAGAGATCCGCAAGCCGTCGGGGCAAAGGGAAACGAAGATTACGAGGGGAGAAGCGTTAGCGTCTTGTAAGAATCGGAAGTTGACTGTATTGATTGCGCGAATAATCTGCGTTAGAATGAACATCTGATGACTGTGGCTGGAGGAGGTTTCGAGGTATCGTTGCTTCTGATCGAGGAGTAATGATACGACGGAGTATAATTGCGAGTAAGAACATAGATTTGCTTGACGATATATCAGGAAATTGAATCTTTATATTTTTGTCTATATACAACTATATATATATTTTATATTATAAATAAATATATAAATATTTTATTATATATAAATGAAATACATATTATATATATATATATATATATATATTATACACAATTTCGTGTATGAAATCGTGGTATAACCGACCAAGAGATGATTCTACGTGAAAAAAGAAGTCAAAAAGAAAAGTCTTAACATAATATAAATCTTAAATCAAAAAGTAGTCTCAATATAAATCTTAATATAACATAAGTCTTAATATAAATCTTAATATAATAGTGTACACCATTTGGCAAAAAAACCTTTTTTTTAAACAATACATTTAAGAAACCATATTATAGTATTTTTTATAAGTTTTTCCAAGTAAATGTTAATAAATTTTCTTGAATATTTGTTTATGAAAACTATAAGTATTCAGACACAAATCACGGATGAAATGGAATCTTGATTTTTGCATTATACAAATAATCCATTATTTTCAAGTCTTGTAAGTAAGATTTCAAAAACAGTATATTATAATATATTATAATATATTATATACAATAATGATTAATAGCATTATATAATATATTGTATATTATATATTATATATTATATTATATACAATAATGATTAGTAGCATTATATAATATATTATATTATGTACAATAATGATTAATAGTGTTATATAATATACTATATACAACTATCTCACTGTATTCTGTTTGTGATTAAAATCGTCGAGAAGAATTTCAAAAATTTTCCCTCCACTCTGCAAACTCCATCAAATCGAACGAAATTGGAGTATTTATTTTATCGTATATTTTATTACACCGTAGTATTTTATTCATTTCATCGGAGTATATATATTTTATTGTACCGTGATAAATTAGTCCTTTCCAAATTACAGTTGCTCCGATCGATTGCAAACGACAAACGTTACACCGAATACGTTACAGTATAAACGCGGTGGAGAATCTTCATTCAGTTATAATCATTTCGCACGTGCATGCGAAATCGAAATATAACAGAATGAATTTAGCAGTGCGTACGTCTCCCCTCGGTTTTTACTCTAAATATTAAGGATCCATAAATCCTACGACTAGCAAGATTCTAGAACGAATTAATTCGTTACTCCGCTGTATAACTATTATTCTCTCTGACGAAACGGGTAACTTGCATATTTTCTTCGCCTTCGTTTTCTTTTCTTTTTTTTCTTCTTTTTTTTTTTTTTTTAACAATGTCGCTTATGCAACCTCCGTGTCGCGCTTAATGGGTTCTTAATGGGTTAACTCCTTGCCTTACCGTTCGTTTCGAGGCAAACGTGTCTTGCATAACAGAGGCGGCATTATCCGAGTAATTTCCCCGTCTTATTTTTCCCCGATTTCGCCGCTCTGCGTCCATCGACGAAGATAAACTTTGTCCAGCGAGTGGCGGTGGACACGTCATCCAGCGGAGGAGGAATTTCCCGGGGAGCTATGCAAATCGGGAGGCAGGATCAACGGACGAGGAACGAAAGCGCGAGAGAAGTATTATAGAGATGTTTTATTACAGAGAAAGAGTGAGAGATAGGAAAGCACTCGTGGTTAATTGCGCTCGCGCGACACGCGCCGTTATGATAATAACTGCGATAAGAATGCCCGGGTTCTCTTTCGAGCCTAATGAGATATTCATTTCGCTTGGAAATTATGCCTCGTTTGCGCATGGACGAACAAAACCGATCGAAGTGGTGTCTCGGTATCCGGCGAACGGGGTGAATTTTCGAACGTAAAAGTTTCATATCACGAAAGAATCGACGTACATTTGATCGATCATTTAATCGAGATTACGCTTGTTGAAATTTACTCGAATGCTCTCACGTCGAAGTGCCCGAATGTACAATGAGATTCTGCTTTGTTTCCCGGTCGCAAAGTGATTAATGGCCGCGTTAGTTATTAAATTTCTCGAATAATCCGAACGGCGACTGTGTTCGTTCCGAGGTGATTAGCACGCGACTTTCAGTTTCGTTTCGTAGGCGTAACAATGAGAATCGAAACTGCATCAAGGATAACAGCGTTTGTAAAAATTGTACGATCGTGTTATATGTTCCTAACGCCATCGATAATGTTCAAATGTACAAAAAGAAAAGAAAAAAAAAAAGGGAAATGATACAGCAGTCAGATATCGATAATTATATTATAACGTATTATAAACTTATTTAATATAATTATTTATTCCATTGTATATTATTGTATACTGTAAATTATATATATAATTGCGTACAATTGTGTATATTATTATATATTATTGTACATGTGGCATGACAATCGTATATTATACCAATATAATTATTCATATAAATAAATATTATTTGGTTTACAATTATTTATTTTATAAATAATTATATTGAATAATTTAAAATGAAATATTAATTACATAAATATATCATAAATAAAAATAAAATATTTATTACATAAACATAATATAAAATTATTTAACAAATAATATTAAATAATTTTATATTATATTCATGTGATATAATTATATACGTATATACAATATAAATAGATTATAGAAGTATTGAAACTAACAATAGATATAGAAAGGCTGAAACTGACAGATAAAGAGCCACAATACGAGATCATTATTAAGATATCGCGAGTGTGACATCTATTTATCATTCGCGGATCACTTTCCACCCCGTAATCGTGACTAATCTTTATGAAACACGCGGCGAAGGAAGAAAAAGAAAACAACGCCGGGAAAATGAGCAGAATGAATTATTGAATAATATTCTATTTCGTTTAATTACACCGTGTGCCACGTGTGCGAGTAAAATATGAGGTGGCTACAAAGAGAGACTGTTCACGCATCGTTGTTCTTATTACAGCACTTACGTTCTAATTAATTAGCTACGAGTGGAGGGCTATTCGAGCTGATAAGGTAATTTCCCTTGTTACGAATAATTTTCACGCGATCATTACAGTCTAAAATGGACATTTTATTATCCGCGATAAAGCGTATCGTGTACATTGACAGTTTACTATCCTATACCACAGTAATTTTTACTCGCTGAAAGAAAGGAGTTCGTTCACCTACGACGTTACAGGCTTGATATCCTCGGTTACAATCAGACTGAGGACGTTCGTGCGTATTTAAATTTTTACGCACGCAGTTAAAGAAATAAAATGCAAATGGAAATGGAATTTCCGTTTCGAAATCATTTCGAATTTCAAATCGACGTGAAATCCAATTGAATTTCATTTCAATTCAACTTCAAGCATTCCAGCGGATGTTACACTTTGGTTATTTTATGCATTTTGTATATTACGCGTTTTACATGTTTATACATACACAAAAGTATAAAAGTTATTGTCGTAATTCGGTAGAGTGTGCATATTATTTTTTTCTGAATTCTTATTTTGCTATTTATTAGTAGGATGAATAATCGTTAACGAATTAAATTTATTATTAATATATTAATTTAATTAATTCAATTACCAATATATTTGTTTAGTTAATTATTATCATCGTTATCAATTTTCATCGATTTTTATATACACTCTCGCTGACTCGAGATCATTTCAAGGAAAAAAATCTTCTCGCTCCAATCTTTTCTCGCCGTGTACGCGATATATTTCTTCTCTTGCATTAAAAACTAACGGCGTCTCGTAATACGCAGCAAATTTCATTACACTCTGCACTGAAGATGAAATTTTACAACGTCGGAGCTTTCGATCGCTCGAACAGTCGTGTCTCCGTCTGTTATTAGATTCCGCGTCATTTAATGTAAAACTGAAATACAGAATTCGATCGCGAAAAGAAGAAGAAGAAGAAGAAGAAGAAAAAAAGAACCGCTTCGTTGAACGACACAGACATGTTATTTTTTTTTTTTTTTATAGCACTTTCGAGAAGAAAAGTTACATTTGCCAGGAAATATTCAATGTAGAAGAACGGCCTTTCTTCGAACAAAGAGAAAAATCCGTGTTTCGTAACGAGAGGGACGCTTTGCTGATAAGATATTCGCCATCGGTGTTGGATATTCGACGCTTTCGTGGATTTCGGGAAATCCAGGTGGAAACCGGGACGAGAAGTGCACGCGCCTGTAAATATTTTACCGGACGTTGTGGCCGACGTCTGACGCCGAGATGGGCACACACCGTTTCTTTCATATCTCACTTCCCGACGTGCTTTTAAACACGAGAGGAGGATAACGCGCGAATTTCAGGACACGCGCGCTCGCAATCTTTGGGGCGAATCGGCGCCGGTTTTGAAACTGTGCACGCGTCTACATTGTGTCGCGATGACGATTGCACTCGTCCGACACGTATCCAGAGCATCCGACTGCTGTGAAATTGAAAATTACAACGAAATAACACTGGTTTCTCTTTTCTTCTTAAATCAATAATTTTTATTGCGTTTTAATAATAATAAATTATTGACTTAATAAATAATATATGTATAATAATATTAATAACTTAATAATAATTAATATCAATAGCTGGAAGATACTTAGAAATGACGTAAAAAGAACTAGTCGAGTCTAATCTTAAACAATATTCTAATGTGTCTGGGATTTACAAAAACACGCTTTATTTCTCACAAAAAAAATTTAATTCAAGTAACAAATTGTAATTATCTTCTATCGTCATTCGCAGCTAAGAGGTTAAAAGACATTGAGATCTTTCATCGCGTCGTTTTTTTGGACGAGAAGAAGAAAGAGATTGGTAAACGGTAAAACAGCTTATTAACGTTGATTAAATTTTTTTAGCACGACTTCCTCGACGGTATTTGTATTTCCCTGGGATTTCATTTTACGCGCGGATAATTCCGAAGTAACTGCATTGTTTGGGGAACGATGAATCCAATAAATAAGTAGCGAGCGTTTTGTTTGTATTATACGACCGAAAAACTTGGTAAAACAGTTAAGACAGTAAATGTAAAAATGTGAAAGTCGCGACGGGTCACGTGAGAAAATGGCGAAAGAAAATAATAACTTGCTTCAAAAATGAAAATTTTTGTTGAAAAAAATTTATTATTTGTTCATGTCGATGTTTGTATCTTCTCTATGTTAGAGGATATAGTTTTGTAACTATTTACATAGATAAATATTTTTTATAAAAATAGTGATTCCAAATTCCACTCCGATTCTTATTTTGATAAACTTGCTTCTAAAGATTCTTTGTTTGAATCATTTATTTGAATTATTCCTGAATTTCATATAATCAGACCTCTTTATTATATATATATATATATATATATATATATATATATATATATTATTATTATATTATTATAACTTTATTATGTATAATATATTTTTATACATATATTAATTTAATATTATATGTAATATATTTTTTATATTTTATATATATATAATAAAGATATACTTTTTGGTACTTTGTCAGTTCAAAATTTACTTCGAAATTGATAAAAATTACGTATGAATAATTTAAAAGATCTGTCATTGTTATATTAAAATTTTTCAATAATTACAAATTATTTAGTATCATAGTAGCAAACTCATCTTACAAAAAAAAAAACTAAAGGAACAAATATCACTGCTGCGACAGATGTTTGAAAAAGAACGCATCAATGTCTACACTTATAATTTCACATTGTGTTACCAATATTCCACGGTATCATTTGAATTATTCCTGAATTTCATATAATCAGACCTCTTTATTATATATATATATAAATTTAATATTAATATATATTATTATATTATTATAATATTATTATATATAATATATTTTTTATATATTATATATATTAGTTTGAAAAAGAACGCATCAATGTCTACACTTATAAATTTTACCCTTCAATTTTAACAATAAAGTGATATTACAAACTATTACACATTGCGTTACCAATATTCCACGATATAAGATTTCTCTTGAAGATCGTGTACTTCGGATGATTTACTTTTCCGCGCTATGAATCTGCGAATTGGCGAATTATTCCCCCTAAACGGGGAATCTTGCGCAACGCAACGCGACAGAGAGACAGTAGTAACATCCCGCACTGATCGGACGGAACGGTTCGATTTCCAAGAGAAACGCGAACGTAATCCACGTTATCGAGATTCGAGTAACCATGCCCGGCTCGAAGAACGAATAGGAGACGCGTAATAACGAAAGTGGGGCGATAAAATACGAAACGACATCGAAGGCGAGTTACCGAGTTGAAAACGTTCGGGGCCCGGTTGACTTGCAAGAAGGATTATTAAGTCAGCGCGTAAGCTCCTTGAGTCGGCGAGTAATCCGTCCGGCGGCTACAGTCAGTTTACAAGGCGCAATATCTCGATTTTAGCGGCACCGGGCTGCTGACTGAGCCCGGAATAACAATCCGAGAATAGATAGGCAGTGGATACATGGATTATACGGGGAGTAGGGAGAGAGAATTATACGACTTGGCGCGGTAACGTCTTCGAATTTAACGCAGAAGCGACCATAGCCGACAGCCAACTCTCCCCCATGAAACTCGGCGATCGATGTTTAATTTCCTACGATCGTCCTTGTCGGAATGAAAGCCTCGCCGCTTAATTCACTGGCGAGCGGTTCGGTTATATCGCCGTTGAGTTTTCCTTTCACGAGCCGTTTACACGTTTCTCTTTTCTTTTTCATTTTCTTTTCTTTTTTTTTTTTTTTTTCTTCTTCGTTTAAAAAGTTCTCGTTTGGATCTTCGTGTGCCAATTGGACTTGGAAATTACGACCCTTTGTGACTCGACGATATTTTCTTCCGACCGGTTCCTGCATACTCGCGTTACGAGATTGTAAATTATGAACAGTCGCGAGGCTGAGGTAACGTTGATTATGATACGCTGTGATGATGTACGTTTCTGAGAATTGTATATATATATTCTCAGTGTTATTTTATACGATTGTAATTGGGACGTATGGATGAAAAATTGTTTATAATTTCAACTGATGCGTTTTCGTGAAGAGACATCGTGTAACGATCTATTTTATCTTGTTTTAGATCGAGAAGTCTCTGTTTCGTCAGTCGTAGTTAGTTTTTTTTTTTTTTTTTCTTCGAAGATGATTTTACATCACACAGAGGCTGAAAAAAGCGAGAATACTATTTCTCGTGGAAATTGTAAACGTTCACAATTTGTTCAGAATTCAGCTGAAAATTTCCACGTGCATGTTCTACTGAATTTGTCCCTTCTGAAATTTTCATATTCATTTCTATTAAATCGATTTGTCCCTTGGCAAAGAAAAACAAAAAAGGAATGCACGAGCGATAAAAACGAAATATCGTTTCCCTGCACGTTCGAATTTTTACAAAATACATTTTACAACGCGAATAAAGTGAGTACGTTCGAATAAAATCCCCGCGCGAATCGAATTTCCACAGATTCACGAGCCAACGATTTTTATACGGACACTCGTTTTACATTTCATTTGAAAATTCAGTAATCGAATTAATTTCCAACGTTTCGCGGGGAGAGGTTTCTCGAGCGTAGCGCAACGAAACGAGAAGTAAAACGCCAGTTTCGAGCCCAGAAGACTAAACAGTTCGTCAAAAGTGCGATACTCGACCCCTGTTTGAGTAAACAAGACGCATCTACTCATTTCGCGACATACAGTCGTCAAATCGAATTCCAAAAGATTCAGTCATTTTCATTTTTCTCAAATTCATTTCACCTTGTTTAGATCCGCCATACAAATACTGTACTGCAACCATAAAGCAGTCGAACAACATCGTGACTTTCTTTCTTAGTTTCTTTCTCTCTTAGCTATATTTAGGTAGTTAGAAATCTTTTTCGAGAACTACGCACAAACTACTTTTCTTATCTTCCTTTAACATCAGCAGCTACAGTCCAAGGAAACAATTTATTTGTACGCGAGTATTGTGGCTACGACACTGTCAACGCAGTGGAGGGGGTAAGCGCTAGCGAGTAGGAAAGTGGGGGTAAAGGCCGCCAGTTAGCCACCTCTGGTTTAAATTACTGATGTCCTTAGTATTAATACGTCTTTTGTTATAATTACGATTATCGAAATGAAAGTGTTTGAAGAATTCTTCGTTCTCTTTTCTTTACTTGTATTTTTGCAAGTAATTTTTGTGTTTGCGACTCGTTGGAAACATGAAACTTGCATTGATGTGAGTCCACCAAGGATAATCTATACAAAATTTGATTAGGATGTAGCACCAAGTGATTGAAAGATTTACGTTACGAAGGACCATTGAATTTGTCAGTAAGTGAGTAATTTGGCCAAGGCGACTGTGTCAACTCGCTCCCGGCAGCTTTACAATAGAGATGATGCAAAACTTGATTAATTGTAAACAAGAATTATTGACACAATTACTGAAAATATCGGCCGTGGAGCAGGAAGAACGTGAAACGTGTTGCGATTGTTTATGTGAAATGGAAATTGATTGTTCAATTAAGTGTGAACGAGAATTATTGAAAACGTTCGAAGAGAAGGAACGTGAAACGATGCGCGATGTATTTGCATAAATGAAATTCATGTTTTCGTATACGGAATAATACGAATTCGTTGCAACGATCTGTGAAATAACGCGGCGCAGTGACAAATCGCGACGTCGAGTCGTCGCGAAACAGCAAGGTTCGAAAAAGAAAGAAAAAAAAAAAAAAAAAAAGAAGAAAATCCACGTCACAAGTGGAACGGCGAGGATTCGCGTGTCTGTTCCCATTTGAAAACCAATGACATCGGCCACTTTTTTCTCATTTTTCACGAATCTCGCCGGCCGCGAGAATGGCTCGTAGAACCACGGCCTGTGTCTACGACAAAATACCGAAACGTTCGACGGAGAGCAAACAGCGTGTGTGTCAAAGCCGATCATTTCGCGGCGTGCATCGGGCGCAAGCAGCGTAAAAAAAACCCGATATCTAATAAACAAACAGAGTGTTCGACGACGACAGAAAGCGGTATGTAAAAGCGCGGGCACGATGATAGAAAAGAGAAAATGAAAGCAACAACAACAACAACAACAACAACGAACGAAAGAGAAGTGAATCGATCGACGTGCATCTGCACGCGTGAGAATCGCTCTTAAATTTCCAACTATCAAATTGTTGTCTGACAGAGTTCATTGATAGAAATGGGTGGCGAAGAAAGGAGAAAGAAATTCGGCGCGCGAGGAGGGAGGGAGAGACGAAACGAATCGAGTATCGAGAGGCGCGAGAGGGGTGAAAAAAAACTCCGCAGTCGGTGAAAAACTCATCGTTTACACGTATCCACGGGAACGTGGAGGGCCGATCGGTATGCGCGACAGCACTCGCAAGGCGTCGTCGTGCATATAAAATACTTCTCGCTCGCGTTATACCTCGTTGTTCGTTTCCACGCTCTCTGCCTCTCTCTCTATCTCTCACGCGCGATGTGCATCGGTTGCACATTCTGTTTGCAACGCGACTCTCGTGATAAAATTACGTGCACCAGCCGCAATAACAATGTTGCTGCTTAGTCGATATTACTTATATTAGTTGGACGAGTTTACGCGCATGTCGCAGCCGTTCTAACAAGTTGCCCGCGACTTCCGTTGCATTCTCGATATGTCGTGCAGATCGTAGCTTAGCGTCAGCCGTGGAGTAGCTTCGAGTTCTGTTTTTTTCTTTTTTTTTTTTCGACCGATGATTGAATTTGTCGCGCGTGAATTGAATGTGTCGTTGAATTATTTAGCGTGGCTCGGCGATGCTCGAAGGAAACGGTCTGGAGAACGTTGAAACATTTCGATTTCGCACGAAATTTCAGATTGCCGAGCAAGCGACGATTCTGCACTCGCGCGGAAATTTGTAAAAACTATAAAAATATTATTATACGTCAGCGTTGCGTCATATAATACGTCATCGAAAAATGAGGACGTTCGTTTGATATTTGTTTCGTGAGAAACGTATTTCGTGGAAACACTGACATTCGAAGTGATGAAACTAAGTAAGAATATCGTGCACGATGACAATTTCTAGAGGTTTCGACAATTCGCTTCCTCTCGATGTTGCACAAGCATTTCCAACATAATTGTACAAACGCAGTTAGAATTTTCCTGAAAGGCCGAAAACTCTCCCGGGAAACCGTGTCGTAGGGACAACTTACGTAACCGTAGAACCAGCATAGTGAAACCGGTAACCGGGATCCGAAAATCCATCGGCAGGGAGAACCAACGACACGCGTTTCCTTATCTCTTCGAGGGAACCTCGAGACGTCGAGATATACGTACGTCTCCCCGAAAACTTCTTCCCCTCCCCTTCTCAATCCGGCAGAGTACATGCATCGGGGCGAGAAGAGACGCGCGAAAGTACGTAAAAGAACGTATTTCGGGCGAGGGCCCCAAAAGTTGCCGGAGTCGTTTCTGCATAAAAATCGCGCGGCCGTGTAGGAAGATAGGTGACTGTATCGCGATGCATCAGCCACGGAGACAAGTTGCCTCTCTCCTGGGGCTGCAAAGTTTCTCTCTCCCTCTCTCTCTCTCTCTCTCTCTGTCTGTCTCTGTCTCTGTCTGTCTCTCTTTGGGTCGAAAGAGTGTCTGGATGGAAACAGCTGATGGCTTTTCTCGGGCTACGACGTCTGGCGAGAAACGGTCGTTAAGACGGGGAGCCCGTCGACCGATAAGCAGACCGAAATACGTTACGTTCGCGGTAATATCTGTTGATGTGCACGCATCGCGGTATCTCGGCCTTGTTATTAGCCGTTACGCCGCTACGCGGCGAGATTAGGTCGGTCTGCGACCGTGATACGCGCCGACACGTTTGAAACAGAGGCAACGGAGGAGACAACGGAAGATTACGCGCGAACTATAATTGCTGTTACGTCGCCGGTATTACACGTATCGCCGAAATGATTGCCAGCTAACGGTTACAACCCGCGCGAGCCCGCCGCCAGCGGATATTAATCATTTCGACGTGGAATTAATTATTCGCCCGTCTTATTTTGTTCGTTTTCGTTTCGTCCGTTAACCCTCGAATTATGCCAACCCTCGCGTTTTATTTGTTATGATTTGGTTATATTACGTTATATTTTTCGCCGAGCTACGTCGCGTTAAAATTTCAGAGTTCAAAGGCAGGAAATTTTTATTTCGAATGTGTTTTTCGAGCTGGTCGATTAAATCGTAGGTTATTAATCCTTTTAGTTTGTATTAGAATAGTGATGATCTTACAATCAATAAAATAATTGGTTCACTTGTTAGATACATTTAATAAAATGACGAATGTATTCTTAATCTGTTATATTCACTTGTTATCAGTATCAAATTTTTAGATTTTTGACAGTTCTAAGCACTCAAGGGATGGAGATTGTTATTATTTTGTTATATCACGTATATTTTTCGCCGAGCTACGTCGCGTTAAAATTTCAGAGTTCAAAGGCAGGAAATTTTTATTTCGAATGTGTTTTTCGAGCTGGTCGATTAAATCGTAGGTTATTAATCCTTTTAGTTTGTATTAGAATAGTGATGATCTTACAATCAATAAAATAATTGGTTTACTTGTTAGATACATTTAATAAAATGACGAATGTATTCTTAATTTGTTATATCACTCGTTTTATCAGTATCAAATTTTTAGACAGTTCTAAGCACTCAAGGGATGGAGGTGAAAATGTTTCCCTTTTCTCCGCAATTTTGGACAAATTATACAAGTTACGAAACACATACGTTAAAGTTTGTAACATTTAAAAATAAACAGACGCATGCTTCCTCATTATAAAAGTGCTTCCATATCGATAAAAGTGCATGATGTAGAAAATCCCAACTTATGCCACGATGTTAGCACAAGTATCTAAATGCTTCTACTAACATCGATTTGTACCAACGTGGGTCTTAATAAATCGTATAAACTAATGGCAACGTATGATAAATGGAAATAGCCTTTGCTATCTTCTTCTGAGATCAGCGAAATATAAATTCAAATTATTGGAAAACTTGGTATCACAATTAAACATGTGATCCCAGAGTACACATTACACGTTACATATTGCTTGAATTACTGTCTGTAATGTATTACTGTTGTTCTAATAACCTTCGTTTGCTCATACGTCGTCTGCACAGTGTCGTTATTCGTGCAAATGCATATTTTTTTTTTATAAAATGCAAGCAGAATTGAAAGCCTGTGTCAAATCGATGTCAAACGTATGACACCAAAGTAGAGAAACGTGATTTCGGAATTAAAGTGCTGCAGAGACGGTCCTATGTGAGTTATAAATATCATTCACGTCGAATTTCGCCGGTCGAAAGGAAATTATACTTTTATCCTTCCTGATTCGCGCGACACCGCGCTATAAATGTCTCAATTTCTATAAATGTTTCACTCGCGACTGATGAATTTCGCCTTGAGACTCGTCGCTGCGAACAAAGTGCAGAGTGACAAGGCGAGAGGATTGCACCGCTTTGACGAAATAATATCTAATTTCGCTCAAAACCAGACTTCCTGGGCAAACTATGTTTTCACGAGTTTGCTTCGTCACTTTTGTCGCCAGGGAGCAGCCACATTTCCAACTACGAATAATAATAATAATAATAACTCGCCAGTTCTCCGGAAAATAAAGACAGACAGTGAAAGCATCCACGGCGCAATTCAGTCATCCCTCCGACTGTCAACTCCGATATAACGTCCAACTTACACCGAAAACACCGTCCCACGTACCGAAGCCATCCGGTCTCGGACCGCTGTCCAAAAGTGCGTAAGCTGAGTGCGTGAATCTCGTTAAAACAGAGCAAGCCAAGTCTCGGGGACGCCCTGTGGCCCTCGGGCGCTGTCTCGTAACTCGCTCCGTCTCGGTATTCTCCGGTTGTCTCGGTCGGTGGTATATACCCGGTTATAACAAGGTTCACCGGTCGCGTATCTCGTTTGCGTGTCGCGCGTTCGTCAGAAGAGGTGAAACTCCCGAGCATCCGGCTGGCAGTGCGTCGACAAACACGAGAAACGCATCGAGCCAACAGCAGCGTTGGCTGCCGAGGGGGCCACTCTAAAAAAAATCCAATTTCCCGTGGTGTCGTGGTGGACTGCGCGCTGCAACAGGTTCCGTTCCATTCGGTCCGCCTGCTCGAACGGGTTCACAGGCGGCATTGTTTCACCCGTGCAACGCGGGGTTGGATTGCTTTGAGAGGAGCAGAAAGCGTCCGTTTTCCCTGTTCTTGTTGTCTTCTGTTACTCTTCACGAACCGACGATTTCGTCCACTACGAGAAAAAAAAAAGGAGATTAATTCGAGCGAACGTGGTTGCTAGAGGAGAGAGAAAAAGAAGGAGAAGGAAAAAGATCGCCGATTATCGACGGAGGATGGTTCCTTTCTCTCTGCCCGTAGGCTACGTTTCTTTTGCCGCGATCGTTTCTCGTCGGCTGTCGAACGAGGGTGAAATGTACGTATGTACGTCGTTCGGTGATTGGAACCTTCGTCGCGTGAACAAGTTCACCCGGCGGGGAATGTTCGATCGCGGGACATTAGAGGTCGTTAATCCACAAAGGGGTGTGAAACGTATTTAAGTAGGTTTTAAAACGCGTAGGCTTTGCGGGAAGTTAGTTTAGCGTTTGATACGAAACCAGCCGGAAAACAAACTCTCGTTCAATCAAAAGAAACGTTTCGGATCGTTTTGACCCAGCACGATGTAATATAAAATATAGTTATAAAATATTTATATTTTTGTTAGTACATTCCAATCACTGTTCAGTAAAAATTAATTTCGATATTGTACATGGATATTGTGAATAATTTGACGTAGGTCGCCACGATTTACGATTGGCTGTTTCGAGTGTTAATACTTCGAAATTAATAAAATATGAATTGTTCTATTCTGCATAAATTGAAACTGCAAAAATTTATAATTTGATATTAAGAATCGTACGGAAATACGATTTCCTGTTCATTTGCATGATCTCAATTTCAGAATTCACTTCAGAATTCCACGAATAAATTTCAAACGTCCGGTGAAATATATTATTCATAGATCTTATTTCAAGCATCATATTGCAGCGTAAAATAACGTGATAAAATATTCCGCGAGTGAAGTATGTTCGATGTAGCGAATAAACAGGTTGCTCCACCGAAGGTGAATCGAACGGGAAAGAAATCGAACGAGTTGTCTGTTACCTGTGTATTGAAATTAACAATTCTCCCACCGTAATCATCGTGAATTTCAATTATTTCGAAACATCATATTTTCCAACGTAGTCATTGTGAATTTCAATAATTTCAGAACATTTTCAACCCGCAAGAAATCACGGTACCTTGTTTCCCTCGTGTTTTATGTCTACATATTTGCGTTGAAATTAACAATTTTCCAACGTAATTATCGTGAATTTCATCATTCGTTTTCATTCTCCCTTCACGTATCGCTGAACTAAAGCCAGAACAAAAAATAAAAATAAATCTTGTAACATTTTCGATACAACTGACAATGTTTCCATTCTTTCTTCTTATGTTCAAAATACTATTATACTTTGTTGAATTTTTCTAAATTTTAAATATATGAGGACCACGGATGAGAAATATAATAAATAAAACTGAAAAGAAACTGGAAATCAATAAAAACTATATCTTCTAACTAGTTATCGTGAATTTCAAACATTTCGAAACATTTCCAAACGACACGTTCAAAATATTTTATCATACTTTGTTGAATGTTTGTAAATTATAAATATATGAGGACCACGGATGAAAAACATTGTAAACGAAACTGAAAAGAAACTGGAAATCAACAAAAATTATATTTTTCAACTAGTCATTGTGAATTTCAAACATTTCAAAACATTTCCAAACCACACGTTCAAAATACTTTATCATACTTTGTTGAATGTTTGTAAATTATAAATATATGAGGACCATGGATGAAAAACATAGTAAACGAAACTGAAAAGAAACTGGAAATCAACAAAAACTATATTTTCCAACTAGTTATCGTGAATTTCAAACATTTTAAAACATTTTCAAACCACACGTTCAAACTACTTTATCATACTTTGTTGAATTTTTGTAAATTATAAATATATGAGGACCACGGATGAAAAA
>NW_025110213.1:0-8619 GCF_011392965.1 Frieseomelitta varia | reverse complement strand
GAAACTAAAAAGAAACTGGAAATCAACAAAAACTATATTTTCCAACTAGTTATCGTGAATTTCAAACATTTTAAAACATTTCCAAACCACACGTTCAAACTACTTTATCATACTTTGTTGAATTATAAATATATGAGGACCACGGATGAAAAATATAATAAACGAAACTGAAAAAAAAACTGGAAATCAGTAAGAACCAAAGTAGTCACGGTGAATTTCAAACATTTCGAAACATTTTCAAACCATACCACGGTACCTCGTATTTTCCGTCTACATGTTATCTAACAATTTCCCCCGCGTAATCATCGTTCAATTTCAATCATCTCGAAACATTTCCAAATGTCCAAACGTCTTCATTTCTCGACACTGCTATTTCCCCTCGATCGCTGAACCAAAGCCGCGCAGAGAACCGAAATACCGGCCAGAGAAATTTTCGACACAACTCGTCTAATCTACGTTAAACAAACCTAACTCGCGAGTAAGAGGTAATTGGATCGTTTCGCCCCGGGAAAGTTGAAGAGAACTCGACGTACAAGGAATCGATAAGCGATTTTGATACGATAATTCATCTGCCCCTTCCTCCTCCTCGCCGAATCCTGACCGAAGGCTGTCGTTTAGATACCGTCGTCTCTAGCCGGCGCAGCTCCTTTATTATGGTAATTTCATTCAGGCTCCCGGACGTTGATGTCCGCAATCCGTTTTCGATTCGTATTGAAATAAGCTGCCGATCTGTTTGGCGAGCGGGGGGAGAAGGGGAAAAAAAGAAAATGAACGAAAGAGCAGACGTAAGTGCAACGACATCCGTCGGGGCATTACGTAGCCTCGTGGTTCAGACTTTCTGGTTTAGCCAGGTCCGCGAGCACCGCTGTGTGATTGTCGCGGAACGACACGCTCGAGTTTCTCGCGATCGAATCCGCGAAGAAAACGAAATCGATTTTCAAGCTGTCGCGGCCACCGATACGACAATGGACCCACGCGGAGTCAATGCGCGGCGCCGTGTACGAAATGCATTTGGAACCACCGTTTCCGATTGGAACGGAATTCCCATCTCTGCGAATAGAGATCCGTTCGAATAGATTTTCGTTTTTTTTTGTTTTTTTTTTCTGTTTGTTTTTTATTACCAGCATGGAGAAATTTTTGAAATTTTTACAATTGTATCACTTTTTGTACTGATGGGTATTCTTCGTGAGAATAAAAACGAATAAATAAATAGAGTAGATACTGAATAGTGCTTTGTAAATTGATTAAAAGTCAAATGCCATCGGTGGGAGAAAATACATTCGATATTGCAATAGAAAAATCTCATCTTCGTGCAGCTTTGTCTAATTTCTTTACGTATGCTATTCAAGTACAGTACAGATTTGGGTTTTCGTTTGTTCAAACCGTTTCGAACTCTTGCTGACTCGGGATTCGCGGATATTGCCCAGCGAACGACCTCGCATCGAGAACAACAGGACAAGACAATATCGGCTCGTGAACTGCGACGAAACCGGACGTGTGTGGCCCAGAAAGCGTGTCGTTTACGCGAGGAAATATATTACATAAAGAGAGGCGCGGGACGGTAACGAAAGTTAATTGCATTTTGGCTCGGAAAGTCCGTACGAGCGCACGAACGTGCTAATTTTCCACGGTGGAAGCACGATACGGGTCGACGTACCGCTGATAAATGTGTTTGCCCGTCGTCTGCTCTGGATGACCCAGAAAACGTACCGATGAACAAGCAGATATCAATTTACAAAAAAAAAAAAAAAAAAGAAAAATAATGAAAGAAAACCACCGTCCAGATTAGTACATGCAACATGCTGTACATTCTGTTTTTCCCTTCCTTTTTCTTTTTTTTCTCTTTCTTATCTCGACCTCTGATCAAGATTCAGCGTTGATCGTTTCAGAATTGAAAACTATAGCGTCAGAACACCCTACCGTGTGTATATGTGCGCGCGTAAAAGGTTGAAACTTCTTTGATCCAAGTTTTTACACCGGTGTCACTTTGTCGGATAGTTTAACGAGTTCGAAGATTCATTGATAACGAAGTACACTTGTTTTTTGTTCGTACCTGGCGGCTGTGATCACAAGCATGGACCAACGAGCCCTCATCGATTAAGTGATCGATCGACTCGTTTGTGGAATAGACGAAAATCTGCGACATAAAGGGCCGCCCGACTCACTGAACTGACGCTGCCAGTCGGAATTTTTGATACTTCAGAACCGATCGATAAAGGGGGCTCTCTTCTCTAACGCTAATTAACAAAGCCAGGATCGAAAAATCGGTGGAACATTTTCCGAACGTTCCACGATCGCCCTCGACCTAACCATTTCTCGTTCATCGTGCGTATTTTCACCGCAGTTTGCTCGATGGAAATCACGTTAATCTCGCGTTCTAATCAGACAGTGTCGCGAGTAAATGACGATACTGACGCGAATCGTGATCGTGCAGCCACCGTTCCTCTTTCTGTCGATTATTAATCTCGCTTCGAGACGAAAGACAAAGTTAAAACGCGATGGGAGACAAAGGACAGAATGTTCGTCCTCCGATGACACCGATGGGATTAACACTAGAACCACCGACGAAAATGTGTAATATTTATAGCAAAGAAATTCAAGCGCAAAGTATTATACAAGAAAATGTTAAACGATGCAACAAAAGATACAAGCTTCTATTAATATATTTTATTAAAAGTCACTCGAGTGTAAAATACACTGCTGTCGATATGTAAAATTTCCATAGAAAATCATAAATTAGTGTCATTTTGACTACTTTGGTAGTCCGGTGTTAAAGCATAAAATTTCAGAGACATTAGCTTCAAAAGAAAAAAAAAAAATAGAGAAACTTTGTGGTTCAACTTAACGGAGTATACAAATTTTAATTATATATTTTATTTTTATAGTTTTATTTATTTTTTATAGTTTTATTTATGTATTTTATGAGAAATATACAACTTTCAATTATATATTGTCTTTTTATAGTTTTATTTATATATTTTATAAAGAAATTATTTGAAATTATTTGAATCTTACTACGTTTGAATCTAACAAAATATTTAACAAAAATTAGAAATTGATCGTTCTGACCACTTTGGTACGATTTTCGTTTTTGTATCTCTCAGAAATTCCGTTCGATAATAACGTTCAACATACTACACATCCAAGGATACTGATGTCATAATAATCTATGCATTCCCTCTAACTTGCGATACTATGTATAAGAAAAATGTAGAACAAACGATAATACGTGTAAGAAACTATAAAAAAACATCATTTTGCCGTAAAAGTGATTTCAGTTTCCGTTTCTGTTCCTTATCTGTCTCTCATTGGCCGTTAGACGTGGCAAATAACGGACAGAGAGAAAAATATTCCAGTTTTATAGACCGACATTATCCCTCCGATGCATTCGTCCGTCGTTCGAGCTTCCAGCTCGCTTTGCCCCGCTTTCACATCGACCCTCGCCGCTTCCTTATTTTGCGGAATGTCATTAGCGCGTCGTGCCAAGAAACTGACTGGCCCCTTTTACGCTTACGAATTTAATGGAGGACCTGTCTGACTGTGCTTGAACGTCGTTTACTTACATTCTCCTTTGACAATCTCTCTCGCCAGAATTTCGAACTCCAAAGTGCAACCTTCTCTCTCTCTCTCTCTCTCTCTCTCTCGTTAATTCGTTCTAGCGGCGTTTAAATATTCAACTCGAGTTTATTTTATTTCATTCGATTCCCGCAGTTTCTAAAACTTGCTTTGTTCGAACGCCATCGGAGACGTTGGAAGATTTTTAACTCTTTTTGCCCTCGGAAACGTTCATCGCGTGTGTCATTTACCAGCAATTTATAAGTGCAAATAAAACGACAGCATCGGAAATAATCGTGGTATTATTTCTGTTTAAATGGTACTTGTTGCATGAAATTTTGTTGATTATATGTCCTTTAATGTATGACTTCGTTTAAAGCAATTATCAAGTATGGTATAAGTGTAAGTCAAGTATAGTGGAAGCAAAATGACACATAATTCCCTTCGTCATTTCATAAACTTTCGTAAGAAGCAACGACAAGTTTAGTTTATGTGAATTATCCCGAATTATTCGAATAATAATTCAACGAGTGCCAACTGACGACTATCTCTGTCTAAAAGAGTTTCTCCTTTTGAAATTTTATTATTCCTCTAACGTCGTTGTATTATATTGTATCATACAACACAACACACGTTCGTTATAATTATCAAAATGTCCCCTTTATCTTTCTAAAAGTCTTTTTATTATGCTTTAGAAGCTTTTCCATTTGCAATTCTAAAATCTACATTAGACAGAGAGTAGAGTATTTTTATTCTTCTTGAAAGGTTGAATTTCGAACATTTAAGAAAATCGAAAGTTGAGAAATCTGTTTCGTTTGTGATGATTTTTTTTTTTTTTTTAAAGTTTGTGCCACAATTTTTGATCAAACATTGCTGAATCTCAATGCCTACGACGGTCTTTGGCAATTACTATACACATACATGCTTTATATGGATAAAAGCAATAGAAATCAGAATAAATAAAAAATAAACTAACATATTACAAATTATAGAGTGGCCAACGAAATATAGGGTGGTCACTGGAATGCTAAATGATACAAAACAAATGTAACTTTTCAACTGTTTACTATTTAATTTGGAAATATAGTTAATGTACTTTTTTTCAGCACTGTGTGTGAATTCTTATGAACTAAAATTCTTCTTTTATGAATTTTTCAAACCCTTCAGTTTTTCAGTGGCCACGTGAAAAACTAAAAAGTCTCAAGATAAACTGAAAAACTCAAGGTCGTAAGCAATCGACCGGCAGTTTATCGGTTTAAAAATTATTGAATTAACAACGAGACCGGATACGAGAGTATATAACCAATTTCTGGATGAATAACGTACGATGTTTTCACACCAGAGACGATACACCGTCATTCCGTTTTAAATTATGAACGAGATTTAAGCGGTGGCTAATCCGTCGTTAGCGAATCCGATTAATTATTGACGATGGACGTGCGGAAGGAGCAGCCCTTGCGGCCGTTCCGAGTCGCGCGTAATTTTAAATATTGAAAATTAACCTCGGCTTATGCGGCCGGGACGCACCTGCCTTCTGTCGTAATTAACTTACCTCGCTCGACGTACGCCGATACGAGCTTAAAGGCTGTTTCGCCGTTAAGCCGGTGACAACTTACCGCGACCGTCTTGGAAATATATTTTGTCGGTTCGTGTTAATTTTCAAAAACTGGCGCCCGGTTTTCTTACTAGGTAAAATTAATCTTTCAATGTTTCAAAATTGCTCGATCGTCAAGTGTATAATTTTACACGGAGTTGCGCAATCTTACGAAATTTCACACGAGGCTCGCAGTTCTGAACTCACTGACTCATTAAATGTTTTCTAACATTTTTCGAATCATGGAAATACTCTTCGTTCAAATATGTGTTTGACAAATTCATCGACGTTGCTGAAACGTAGTTCAAAATTAATTAGGTCTGTCTCCTCGACAGACAGCAAACGAAGTAAATAAAATATTGATCGATTTTGTTGAAATCGACCAGACTTAAGGCAATTTATCGAAATCAAATTAGACGCTGGATAAAAACAAACTAGGCAAATGCTACATTTTTTTCCTCGGCAGAGTGACAAATGAAAATTCCCCATGGATCGTCGAACTTGGTTGAGAACTTAGAATAGCATTGAAATAACATTTCCGAAGGTACCGTGATTTATCAACGAAATCAGAGCGTTAATGAAATATCACTGTGTACGCACGTTATTACGTTCCCTCTAATTTCCGCGTAAATCAGAGGCGTGCGCTTAATACGAAGCCAGTTTAAACGTGTATACCTCAACGAAGGTACAATAAAATATTGAGGGTGCTACACGTTGGCCAACAAAACCCTTCCCCCCCCCCCCCTCTGTACGCAGATTCGTTAGCTGAAAATATGGCTGGCTGCACCCTTCACTCGAAAGTTGCCAACCCCCGTTGCACAACGTTTCTGTTTACATCTTGCCACTTGTCTTGCTTAAGTAGCTGCTGCACAAACGCTCGAGCGCTCGTACTCTCGCGGGTTCGTACAAACTTTATTAAGATTAACCGGCAAACAGCGCTTTGCCACTGCGGAATCGACGCGGCGAGAGTCGGCTAATAGTTTATTGTCGTAGCAGGGCAGCAGTTCTGATTTCGTTTCTGCGAAAACAAACGGCGAACGGAGTTTAATTACGTGGTAATTACGCGTGCGAAACGTTGCGTGCGGAACAGCGCGTTTTCAGCCGAAGGAGACGTCGAACTTTGCCTCGAAATTGCGAACAGGCATTTGTTAAAATGCACGCAAAACACGTTTGAAAGCGGTAAAGGCTCTGACGACGAATTGATCTCGTTGGAAATGCAAACGAATGCTCGCGATTGCTCGCCATTTACACGATACGTTATGCGCTATCTCTCTTCTCTCACCGTTCGAAATGGTTAAAGGCACACTCTGCTACTTCGTTATATAACACGAACTTATAACACGATGGTTATTACTCAATATTCGGACGCTAAACGCTTCATACCTGATTATAAATAATTAAATATAATTATTTTTTATATCTGGCTCATTTTAAAGCCTCCGCTTTCGAAACGCGCCGTTCGCTTCGTTTTTAAATGGAACGAATGAAATGCTTTTTAAATATAGACATGAATTCTTTAAATATAAATATGAAAGTACGAACGACGTGAAAATGTAATTTCTTTTAAATGCAAATGTGTTTTAAATGTATCACAGAAATAAATGTAAATTATCACGGCGCGTAAAAACATTGAGAAATTTTTTTCATGACTGAATCTACAATTTTGATTTGGAAACTAACAGTTGTATGATTTTTCTTTTTTTTTTTTTTTTTGCGTCATTTTGATTGTTTGGAACAAATCCAAGAAATGGCAACATTTTTGCTTAATGTTCAAAGTTCAATAAAATGGCGAAATTGTACGTCAAATTTTAGGAGGTTTAATTGCAAAGTTCAGTTCTTCAAATTTATCATTCAATCATAGAAAAACATAATCAATAGAACGATCTAGAATAATTATTATACATTCAAAATGATTACTTGTATCGAGTATTAATTTTTTATTCAATATCTTGCAGCTTCTATCTACTTTTTCAAATTAATTTTAACTTAAATACTTTCGGTATATATTGTTATTGTTACTATTAATTATAGTGCGATGTAAAATTCGATGAAATTGGAGTATTTTGAAAATTAATTCGACAAACGACTCTAAATGAACGGGATCGATTCCAACTAAATAAATGAGATTGTCGCGTCAATTCAGAATGAATCGAATGAAACTGAGCTGTATCAATATCAAACAAATAAGATCGCCTCTTAATTGGAAAAATAAAATCTGACCAATGTATCTTGACGTTCAAGAATCGAAGCGTCGAGAAGATTAATAAATAAATTGTAATAATAAGTACCGATTAATAAATAAATTGTCGCTGCACGCGTAAAAGGAGCAACGAAACAACTCGATGATGGCGATTATTCGGAAACGGGAATCGCACTGGCTCAGCTCTGCGCGCCAGCGAAATATGAAAAACCAAAATGGTTTTCGCTTTTAAATGAATATTTCACGGAGTTTGCTCGTTTCAACGGGACATCGAAACACGACGGACGTGTTTGAACTGATCATATAAATGACACACGCGCAGAGCCTTTGAATATTTTCACGCGGCTTTGGACATATTATTTCCATCGATAATTTATCGTACGTCAATCACAAGGCGTCAACTCCGTCATCGCATGTCCCCGCGGAAAAACGTCACAATTGTAAAATTGAAACGCGACGTCGAAACGAAGGGGGAAAAAAAGAACAAAAAAAAAAAAAAAACGAGATCTGTAAATTTGCAAAACGTCTGGGATTACACTGAAATATTGCAAATTTTCGTTCTCTCGTTCCTTCGTTTCTTGTTTTATTAAAATCTGTACGTTTCAATGTAAAATATACACGCTGTTTAAAATCTCCCTTGACAATTTACTAGGAAAAAAATAGTAAAGAATTGATAATACATTTCATTTCAAGAAAAATCCAAATGTTACAGGTCTATGATTCTTGATGTGTGTTAAAGATTATACACGAGTAATTCATTACTATTATTATCGTTAATAATTTTTACTTTCGAATAATAACAGTCGAAACAGAACTTGTTTCTTTGAAATATGTATATACTCATTCTAAGTAATTCTAAATAGTTCATCAACTAATTGTACCTACAGTTCAGTTTAGATCGTGGAATAAAGAATGAAAAAAAATTTTCACGAACCTGGCATTCAATTTAATGAATACCGAGTGTTCGATACTACTTGACCCGGAGTTACGTAAAAATATGGATACAGATGTTCCATAGTTCAATCTCAAGCTTAAATGTAAATCTCAACTCTAATACGCAAGTATGAGATTGAACTATGGAACTCTGTCTCCCAAACAACGATCGCGTTAATAGTAAGTTCATATCCCGCACAATGATACAATACATACAATACATAAAATAATACAATCATATATACAATACATAAAATAATACAATCATACATTACATACAATACATAAAATAATACAATCATACATTACATACAATACATAAAATAATACAATCATA
>NW_025110212.1:0-10535 GCF_011392965.1 Frieseomelitta varia | reverse complement strand
GGCAATCGATGCCGATTGAATTCAGGATTCATTGATATCGCGAGTATCTCAGACAGATTATCGATAGACTTTTCTCAGCTTGGGGAACTTTTGAGATGGTCCTTGAACAATGAACAATCACCGCTGATTTCTTAAAAATTGGCCACGATCGTACCATAAGGTGTTATACAATCAATCTCGTAGCAGTAATATTATAATCATCGTGTGTGATACAACCGAGAGAGCCCCGAGAGATATATATAATCCCAACGTTTCTCTAAATATTTCTAATTGATCTCTAATGGATCTCTATTGTAATCAATTGATTGTTGGCAGAAATTTAATTTTCTGTTTTTCTGTTTTCTGTTTTCTTGTCCTGTCCGTCGACATTGCCCCTGGGCTGGGCATACACAGGATTTCGAGGTACTAATCAAATTCAATCACTGTTTGTTATATGAACTCAGTATATTAATTATAATCAGTGTTGGCCGTGTTCCGGAAATGCTTCTTTATTTCACCATTACTTTTAGCCGTATTATTATTATGATTATTATTATGATTACTATTATGATTATTATGATTATTATTATTATTAACCATATATACTATTATTTACTACTTACCTACTACTACTACTACTACTACTATACTATACTATACTATACTATACTATACTACTATTTACTACACTCTTAACCAGTGCATTTAAATTTGAACTGATTTGCTCTGTCTACCTTACTGTTTTCCTATCATCGATCGGTGTTAGTTGTGACATATACACACGTCTATGTATATATATATATATATATATATATATATATATATATATTACGTTAAAGTACGTATATTTATATATATATATATACATACGTATGTACCTATATGTTCCCCATATATATATATATGATATACATCCATTACCGTCAGGCTGGCTCAGGTATTACCAGTGACATATTACGTATATATTTATATATCTATATACAATGTACAGGCGATCATTTATATACGTACATAAGTATATACGCACATATATAGAATATGCAGGAACTGCTGCATTTCTCGATATATTTGAGTCCGACAAGATTGTCCTTAGATGAGAGTATTATTATCTGTGAGTAGTGTTTAGTGCAACCTGTAGAGCAATGTTTTGGTGCACTCAATGCAATTATATACATATATATATACATATATGCTATGTATATTATTTTTCATCATATGGCCTTTTATACATCTCTTATATATCGTGGGACAGACTCGTAAGTCAACGTCACCTGGTATCTGTTTTCTCCGTGCGCCATTGTGTTCTGTATTTTCGTGTAAATGTACTCTGAGTGGGTTGTAATTTGTAGTACATACGGGTACGTGGAGGATTCTACGGTTCGAGAGATATCGAAACAATGGGATAAATTTTTATCGATGGTTCGTCTTTTTAAAGTTACTTTTAAAATTGGTCTTGCTACTGCAAGCGTTTCTATATTATTGTATTGCATTTTTGAGGTCCATTGTCGTGAACGAGAAAGACACAGCGTAACATGATTGCGTGAAATGTCTCCAGTGATTCTCAAAATAATATTTCTCGGAAAGTAAAGCTCAGGTATTTCGATCGAAAGTTACTCTACTAATTTTGGTTGATTTCGAGCCGCGGAATTCTCCCTATCCCAATTTTGCTGTAAATTATAATCCATCTTATCGATGGATTATATTAACGAGATCGAATGAAATGCAGAGAGTCAATCTTTCTGCGACCAACGTCTTGTACAAACAGCGTTTACACAATTCACCCAATTATTTTGCAAATTGTCAATATTCGTGAATTTTCTTAACACAGGACAAACGAATTCGAAAGTCAGTCAGAATTCTAAAATCACAAAGTTATAAAATTGTGAAACTGTAAGAAATTTCTCGTCGATTCACTGATATTCTAAATTAACAAATGATTATAAGAGGACCTTGGTACTGAAATTGGCGATGAAAAATGAAAAAAAAAAAAGGATGATACGGTGTATTAATTCGATAAACGCGCTGTTATTGCTGTACGTAGAGTATAATAATTATAATCGGGGTGTGTGTGAGAAGTGTTTTTGAAGTCGTGTTGCGTGAACCTCGGGGTCGATCAGTGGTAATTAACTGTTATCGATTTAAAATACTTGATATTTAATAATTAATTTATTGTTTGCACACGTCGTATAATCTTCGTGAGTTAACGTCGATACGATATTCTTTCGCGCCTTCGAAGAAATTAATAATCAACAATAAGAAGTTTATTACGATTTGAACTGAAAAAAATGTGTTTCACGAGTTGCTACATTTTTATTCTTGATTAATATTTCTGAAATTTACATCTAGCGTGATTCTTTAAAATAATTTGAAGAAATGAAAATTATTTTTGAAATAAAAGTCAATTCGATGGATTGTTAATTTTTTTTTATTAGAAATTTCTGATAAAAATTAATAATTGATAGTAGCAATTAATATTACTAATAATTAATAGCAAATAATGCTACATCATACGGATTTCAATCGAAATTATTTGTATCCTTTGCAAAGAATCAAAATATCCGTAAAAAAATAAATAAATCAATCAATGATCGTGATTAAAATTAATTAACAATATTTATAAATATTATTCGGAAGAATTTAAGAATTATACAGAATAAAATAAAAGAAATAAAATAACTTCATTTTAGTCGCCTTTGGCAAAAATCGCAACACGATTTCAAACATTCATTTCACATCCACCTATCTTTGTCAAAACTACCAATTTCTAAAAACCTAAAACTCCAGGAAAAATTCCAGAGTACGATCGTATATGAGAAGTATATGTTGAATTATTATTATTATAGCATGTATATGTATATATATGTACATTTATTCTTTATATATAATATATATAAAGAATAATGTCACGTAGCGCCTAAAAATTTATTTTTTTATCGACGTCTTAATTTCCGCGCAAAACCGGGTGACAGACACGACTATTAACGAAAAGAAGACGAAGAAGAAGAAGAGGAAGAAAATGGCAGAGATAATGAAAAAATTATGATCAACAGGACGGTTATCGTTGGAATTATCATTATTATATCTTGCTTTCTTTTTTAATCGAGAGCCTCCTTTTCCTGTTAGGGATGAACAAATAGAGATGAATGTTTATGTACGTCTCTAGGGAAATTCGAATGCACTGCATGAATGAGTAGTTCTCGATATATATGTACGATAGAGAGAAAGTCGCCCGCTTTTGCAGAACCATCTATATTGAAACCACTCTCACGTTGCCAGTTATGTAGTAGAGCAATGGTATCGTGCTATATAGTGATGTCTGATTTGATGAAAACTATCACAAGCCGTGGGGGGGAAGCAACTCGAAAATAGCCCGATATCTTCTTCGAACTTCATACACGTACACACAGACATGCACACACACACACACACACACACACACACACACACACGTATATCTCTCTATGACAGTGTTTTTCAAACTTTGATAATACACCAGTGATCGGTATGTTTGTTTATCTCTTAATTGATGAAAAATTCAACTTCGAAAAAAAAAAAAAGAAAAATTCGTACGAATGTTGTAAAATGTTTTCTAAATATTTATGAGAACAAACACCTATGAAAATCACAAAGAAAAAGAGAAATTATAGGGAATTTTCACAAATTTTTAACATTTGCTAATAGTGTAATTACATATAATAATGATATGTAGAAAAAGTATTTCAGAAATTTATATTTCAATATTAAATTTATATTTAATATTTCAAATATTTCTGATAAAATATTTCACAAATTTTATGAAATCTGTGGAACTCTTAATACACATTAGTTAGTTTCTCGATACATGTTAAACTTACGTTTCAACTTACAGCTTTCTGGAAATGTATTGATCATCTTGTAAATTTTCCAGAAATATCAATACAGTTAGGATGCAGTATATTTAATTTTAAGAAAGAAACTATATTATTGGCTCCTTCTTTTATCTACAAACTTCTTTGCTATTCTTTCAAGACTAATAAACTCTCAATGAATACAATGAAAACCCAATTATTGATCAATTGACTGATAAAAATCCAAAATTATTAAACCGAGTCAAAGACGAGAAATAATCTAACTTCTACTGTGAGATAGAAAATGTTTGAAAACGTGTGTAACGGTGTAACAAGTTTAAAAGACACTGTTCAACAGCATGGCACCGCTGTACACGATGTTTCGATCCTCCTCGGATCTCAAACACAATGAACCTCCCCCTCTTCAACCACTGTCACGCGCAATCGTCCAACCGGTCGATCCATCGATCGACCGAATGTTAACTGTGCATCATTCAACAAAAAAAAAAAAAAAAAAAAAAAAAAAAAAAAAAACAACCCAAAAAATTAAAAAAAAAAAAAAAAAAAAAAAGAAAAGAAACAACTCAAAAATTTAAAAAAAAAGAAAAAAACAACGTGAAATCAACCGGGCCAAATCCCAATTTTCGCGCATTTCAGATATACCAATGCACATGTTATAGCAGATCTATCGACGCCGAGCAATCTCGATGACATTTATACATTTTTCGATGAGTTTAGGCCATCTCCAGAGTTGCCTGCCTGCCGCTGAACCTCTTTAGAAAACAAACAAACAAAAAAAAAGAAAAAAAAAAAGAAGAAATATTTTGTTTGCAAAAGTTAAGAAATTCGCTGTAATTAGACCGCTGCTCTATGTGATATTTCTGCTTTCTGTAGAGTTTCTTTGAACCGTTCTCTCACTGTTCACCAAGTAATGTAATCTCGCTTTTGTTTTGTGCGCCTTGTTCCAGCCGGAAATGCGATCAGCCGCGGCCAATACTCGCGATTAGGCCCAGCTTGTTCAGGCCCGCTTTCTATATCGAAACTCGAGGCCCGCTAAGTGGATGACTTGGCTTTTAAATTAGCGGAGAAAATGATGCATGGTGTGTGCAGCTTTATCTGACAATGTGCTCGTTAATTCCTTGCATGTTAGCCGACGTACGATCGTTTTCGTTATACACGAATCAGAAAGGATGAAATCGTTGCCCCATGAGAAATATACATTCTGAAGAGGAAATGTATGCACGATGAGGGAGAGATACATGTTCCAGAGGAATAAGAAACTTGGAGAAATTGCTTTAACGTGTAATGAACGATTATCAATTTAATATATGTTTTCGTTTTTTTTTTTAAATCAACGTTGACCGCATTTATGTAAGAAATTTCAATGATACGTAGGAAGTATTTGACTGAAAATATGAATATGGTAATATGAAATATCAATATTATTATAATATTTAATATTAATATAATATTTATATAATATTTAATATAATATAATATATTAATATTTAATATTATATTATTATATATCATATTAATATAATATTTAATATTTAATATAATATTAATAATAAAAATAATAAAAATATTATTATTATTAATAGTCATAAATTACAAAAAGAAAGGAAAAAAGGAAATTTTGTGGTATATGAATTAACATTAAATGAATTATTTATATTTCTGAATATTTATAAAATTATCATTAATGATGATGAATACAAGAATTAATTTCTGGTATTACTAATTATTCTCTAATTGATAACAATCTGTGAAAATTTAAGTTAAATTGCTATGAAAAGACTGCAATAAAGGAAATCCAATAAAAGTTCCTATCATACAGTGTTAAATATTATAATTATAATATTATATTAAATATTACATTCAAATTTCATCGTTACGTTAATTTAAAAGTTTCTTATTTCATATCTCTCCTCGAAGAAAAAGAAAAGCATCTTTCTATAAATTGAAAAACGAACAAAGACAGTTGAATGGATTTATAAACAAAGGCTTTGATTCGAGTATACTTGAACGTGCATGAGTTTCAAAGATAGTTCTTTCGAGACCAGTCACACAAGTAGGCTTATCGAGACACTTATGCTCGGAGAAAAGTTCGGTGACAGAGAGGAACTATTAACAGCCACTGTTTCGAGAGAGTGTAGTTGAGAGAACAGTTCGCTTGTACCGTTAACTTTTCTCTTCGATCTGTGTTAACGATGTACGAGACTGAGATAAAAGAAAAGAGGAAAATTTCGGTTGAAGACGATACGCCAAGCTTCATTGTTAATCGATAGAGCAATGAGGTTTGGTACCATTTGGCGAAGAAATATCTCTGCAAACGTTTCGTGATTAATACGATTCAATAAAGAAAATTGGAAATTCCTAAAAACTAAGAAGAATGCAATTCAAAAACAATAATGTGAACTCGTTAGAAATTTTTAAAGTCTCTCGAATCATAAGTCTCTAAGATTTCTCCAATTTTCTTTCCAAAATAGAAAAGAAGAATGTTTGGAGATTGAAAGGAAAGAAGAAAAAATAAATAAATAGATAAAATGCAATACTCTTGAAAATATTTTAAAAGCAGTAATAAATTTAAACGCAATTTTTTTTTTTTTTAAATGTCAAAACGACACAATATCCTCTAAAGTTATTTCTAAAACAGAGAAATTTCTTTGCCAAAAAAAGACCTGCTTTGAAAAAGAAAAAAAAAAGATGCACTGCGATGCATATTAGCCGATACGATAGTACGAGACGGTCGACGATTCAGAGCTTGATCCCACCATCGAACTGAGCATTTTTTTTTCTGTTTCTCGAACTCGAGTTTCACGCCTTTCTTTCCGAAATGTTGTTGGCACACACGGTTTACATTGTCCGGGGCATATTAAGGCCATAGAGGAATCTAATCACAAGTGTGCATGTAAGAGTAGATCAACGAGCCACCTCGTTTCCGATCCCGACTAATGCAAAACGATCGTGTTATTTGCAGTTTTTTGTAAGACTCGATCATATCCGCAAGTGCTTTACTCAGAAGGATGGAATCTTTGTATTGGAAGAATTCAGTGAGTAATTTCTTTCTTATAAAGAAAATTAAACGAGACGAGATATTGATTGCAAAACATATAAAAAGTATCTTCGATTAAAAAGAATATTTTCTTTCGTTTGTAAAATAATTTCATACATAATACACATTTTTATCATGAGAAAGATATTTTTTGTATTTTTCTACAGAGAATGTTATATCTTTACAAATTTCTTTGAACGGGAAGCGAGATAATTTGAGCAGATACGAAATCCTCTCTTTCACATAAAATTCGGAAAATATATTTTAAATAATAATATAGAAATTATTTTTATGTAAAATAATGTAAAACAATTTCATACGTAACACACATTTTTCTCATGAAAAAGATAGTTTTTATATTTCTCTACAGAGAATATTATATCTTTACAAATTCCTTTGAACGAGAAACAAGATAATTTGAGCAAATACAAAATCCTCTCTTTTGTATAAAATTCGGAAAATAATATTATTGAGTATAGTGTGCTTCAACTTGTATGTGATGTTTTACATTCGCGACTTCTTTAACGTCAATTTCTTTTGTTTTTCAGATCCTAAAACTAGACAAGTAATTCAACGTAAATATAAGTCTCAAATGGTACGTACGGTTACATTCTACATAGGTATAAATAATCGTGTTATGTATTTTTTTTTCTTTTTTTTTAATTGCTTGCTGTAAATCTAGTACTCGTTGTTATATTATTCATCGTAATGATTCAACGTTTTACAATATTTCGTTTTTCTTTCTTTTTTTTTTTTTTATACTGTGTAACAGGCCAATGAACTGTGCCACTGCATGCACAGGATATTCTCCGTTGCCTTTACGTTATCTGAACTCTCGTCTGAGGTTCAAGCCGACCCCGAAAACGACAATGCATGAAGGTTTAATTACCACTCTTTTATTTTCCGTTTCCTAAATGTAAGTTTCTGTTGCCACTTTTTTAAATCACATTTATTTCTCCTACTCAACATTTTCGTCATACTCAACATAATCCAATACTCGCTTTTTCCTCTTTTCTATCGCAAATTCCCTTTATATCGTAAGAATGTCAAATTCGATTCCTTTTCTCATAGATTACATAGAGTGAACGGATTAAAAATACCATCAATTTTGTTTTCCCTTGTTATTAAAAAAAAAAAAGAAAAAAGGAAATGAAACTTTGGTTCTTTTGTAATTATTCAGTAGAATTTAAACATTTAATATCATTTAATATCATCACCAAACGTTTCAGAATAGACATGTCTTACACGATACACGCAAAGTAACCTTACTAATCTAACAGCAGACTAATATCCAAAATTGTTAATATCGCAATATTGATAATATCTAACGATAACAATTAACATTAACGCTGGAAAATTATTCACACGCGCGAAAGACGAAGAGCAAAACAATGTCATGTACGAAATTACAGGCAGATCAAATCTGCTACTCGGTCCTCTGTGTGTTCTCTTACTTGGCCGCTGGGTTGGAGCAAACGAAGCAACAACAGCAGCCACAACACCAATCCCAACCGCAGCTACAGCTACAGCTACAGCAACAGCAGTTGCAACAAGCACAACGTCAACAATCTCAATCACAGCAACAATCCCAATCACAACAACGTCAGCAAGCACAGCAGCAACGTCAACAGTACCAACAACACCAGCCTAACCAGCAACGTGCACCGTTGCACCAGCAGCAGCAACAGCAGCAACAACGTCAACAGCAACAGCCTCAAGGCCAACATCATTCAGGTAGCAACGTCGGCCAACCTAACCAAGGCCATAGAAACACGCATCCCGATTCTCTTCCTAGGCACTGACACAGAGGCAGACACTCGCTCCCATTTGTGCATAATTACAATAAGTGTGCCCCCTACGCTTGCCTACCTTGGGTGTGAACGCTCGTTTCACTAATTCGAATCCATTTGCATCCATCGTCAAGGTGGTAATTTATATATAACAAATATGTACGCGTGTGCATTCCTTTCGAATGGAAGTGGATGAAGATGAGAAGATGATAGGAATTTTTTTCTTTTTTTTTCTTTTTAGACAAATATTAGCACTGAAAATGATAATGGTACTGATATTGGTACTAATTGGCTGATTCTGACGAAGCTTGAAACAGAGAATAGAATTGACATATTGTGAATGACACTCGAGAACTTTGGCTGAAGTTCTGCTGAGAGTACGTAGTAAATTTGAACTTTGTCGGAAATTGACGATTTTGATTCAAAAAGGAGATAGTCACTGGGACAATCACAGTGAGTTAATTTTGCCACCAGGGACTAATAAATTAAACGATTTTTAAAAAGAAGAGAGATTCGTTAGAACGAATTTTAATCTGTTTCAAAATTACATATTTACTATCCAATGACGAGCGATTCGTGAAATTCTCTTTATTTTTATCCTCTGAAATCCACAAATCTCAAATTCACACACTTCCATGATACAATGGCCGAAAGGAACACTGTACGTTTTACTGTACGCGTTTTTTCGGATGCAAACGGGATCGAAACGAGCAGAGAAATCTAATCTAAAACGAATCTAAATCCAAAGTATCTTAAATTTCAAAATCCTCCAAAAAAAATATCCGTTTCCTATTCGACTTTGATCTCCGACTATTAAAGACACAATTGGTAGTCGTTGCACGCGGTATATTATCATCCTCCGATCATTCTGTGAGAGTCAGTTCTAAGTTTCCTCTGAAACGTGGAAAACCTGTTTCGCATTCTATTCGAGAAAAGCATTCGATGGAATCGAACGAGGGTATTTTGAGAATGGAATAAGACTGGAGGGTTGAAACGACGAACACGTTGACTCTAATGTATAGAATCATCATTTCCTCTGATGTCGAGAATTATTTTCGAAATGAAATATAACGCAATACACGCGAAATCAGAGAGAAGTTTAAATTTTATTAGTTAACGAATTTGTTTAACTTCTTATTTCGCAAACTGAGACTCACCGTTTCTTTAATTTCAGCTTAGAATATTGTGGGTACGTACACGTACATTTTAAGAATATTTCTGAAAATATTGAAGATTTGGCATCTTTGAATTACAATTTCAAGAGCGCGCAACGAATTGATAAAATATCATAGAAATACAACTGAGTGAACGTATTCATCGTGAATCAATTGAGCAAAACAAACGTGGAAAAGAAATTGGCTGAATAATTCGACACACAGTCGTGGTAATTATTTGCAAAACGGGAGCCGTTGGGTGTTAAAAATGATTTGCAAAATCACTATCTCAACAGTCCCCGGTCGAGGGACTTGAAATTGTTATCGATGGACGATGATAATAATGAAAATAACAGTGGCTATTGTACATTCGCAAGCACGGCATTCGAGTGGTATTTAAACGAACGAGATGAAATAAAAAATAAAAAAAAATTGTACCGAGTGAATTCAACGTTCTTCGACTCACATTATTATTACGAATCGCGAAGATAGATCTAAAGGGATAAGAAATATGTCTCTCTGGCAGTTTCATTCTTTGATATGTCCGTCGTGTGCACGTGTAGAGACATGAAGTAATAAAGCTTGCTATAGTTGCTGGAGGAAGTATAACGAGATGGAAAAAAGCAGCAGCTGTTACAAAGTACGTACACTGAAAGATCTTGAAAGTTTTTAAAGAGACGAGTAATATTTCATAAAATATTATGAGAAACTAAAATATTTTTTTTTT
>NW_025110211.1:444111-530952 GCF_011392965.1 Frieseomelitta varia | reverse complement strand
AATGCAAAGCATCTAATAGTAGGTTTTAAATAATATTTACATACATAGACATTTATTTATTTTATAATAAATGAGCCAATTGTATTTCATTAAATTTGTTCTTTAATTTCAGATTTAATTTAAACATAGAAAACAAACACCACTTTCTAGAAACATCTGGATAATAGAAGGAATATAGAAAATTAACATCACATGAATCTAGCAATTGTTATAAAAATTTGGATTATGTGTTTACAATTATGTAATTAGGTCTATTACAGCTTATACAAATTAAATGAGAGATGTATGCAAGTGAAATAAATTGAAATAAACTTGATTCCTCGATTATGTTTGTTATTCATTTTAGTTGTACCTCTTCTCTGTAACGATATACATATACATTTGTTTCATATTTTAATAATTTTAAATAAACAGAAGAAATGATTTATAATGTATAATTATATGAAAAAATACTTTTTCTTTTGATTCTTAAAATTACATATATCTATGTAGATTTAAAACAAAACCATCATCTCAACCATGGACAAATAACAATCAATCCTCTACTTTTCAAACTGCTGCTAGTACAACAGCTGGAGTTGCCATTGGGTCTGTTATAGTAAATGTTACATATTAATGTTATTGCTTGTTTATTTTGTCTTTTGAAATTAATCATCATTTCAAATTAGGGCCAAGCAATTGGAAGCATACTTGCTGGCAATGTAGGATATGTATCTTCTGCCAATACAGACCCTAAAAGTAATTCTACAAATACGCAAGAATTATGTATTCCCGAAATACGAAAATTCTTTGAGTGCGTTTCGAGAAATGCAGATCTGGATACATGCAAAACTTATCATGATATGTGGATGAAATGTCAAAATGTATACAAACAACAAAATTAATCGGTCAAATGAAATGGTATTTCTAAAAGAATGAAGTAAGAAGCTCTAATCTTCGTTATGATATAATCAAGGATATATAAGAAATTGATGATTTAAGAACATTATTTATTAACTTAACGCGTTTGTTAAAGATGATTTTATACTCGACCAAAAGAGGCAGTTAAATGTGCAAGAAAAGAAATATGGTAGACTATCTTTTTTCTGTATTTAAGACGCGCATCACCACAAAACCTGCAACAGTAGCAACTGCAATTCCAAGACCAGCTTTCCACCAGACGATTGAATCTCCTTGTAATAATCCAAATTGATTTATATGTCTGTAAAATAAAACATTATTTATCTCAAGAATCACGTAAATTTATATATTTTCTAGTATGAAAAAAAATTCATATATATAGATTATTTCACAATATAAAAAATTATATATATATATATTTATATATATATTATATATATATAAAACATACACATTATCCTATGATAAAATAACTAACTTTTTATATTTAAATTCTGTTGTGTTTAGTAATTTAACACAGACATAATTGAAATAGATAAATTTGAGTTTGCAAATATGTGTATAGTATAGAAAATTAAAACAATAAATAAAAATTAATCATGTCTCATGCTCATGCAAAAGAATAATATTGATATCATTTTGTATTGTAAGTCGTGAGCACTCCGTGAAATTAACAGAAACTTATAATACAAACAAAAACCTTGTAAAAGAACTCCACCACTGAGTGGGTGAGGGTTTGACAAGCAACATGTGGACCATTCGCCTCAAAGGACTGAAAAGATTTAAGACCTTGTTATGATAGTCTTAATCATGCGACATCCTTTAATGTGAGCAAATCGCCTAGCACATTTGGCAAATATATAGTTGTGTATACGTGCACTAACATATGAATAAAAAAAAATGTGATTCACGATTTGCTCAAGCTTACAATGCTTACGGTGTTGCAAAAATTCAGACCAACCTGTCTCTGTAAAATAATACCCATGCTCCTTGAAAGCGGCTAAACATGAAATCTTTTTGTTAGTGTTTAATAATAATTCAGTTCAAAAATTATAAATGATCTTAAATGAAAGATATTTGACAATATCAAACAAATGCGTCATAATTTTATTTATAATAATTTCAAATAAATGACACATTTTAAAATGACAATTTTTTGGGAGCATTTTTTATATAAAATACCTCTTAATAATCTACTTTTAAGGAATTGAACTTACGGGAAGGCTGCCATTGTTGCTAATTTAACAAAGATTTCACGTCGTATTGTACGGGAGATGCTATAAGGTTGTGGTGGCATCAATTTGTACTTATTGCAAAAACTTATTGGTTGTAATAAATAATCTTGCTTTACTTCAGAAAGATCACTCTTATTTGCTATTATGAGAACAGGGATCTTACTATCTGCAAAATATTTCTGAAAAAGACGGTCAATTTAATTGCAAAATATCACGAAAAATAATAGTTGTTGTAATGTCTTTATACAAAATTACGAAAGGATTACTTACAATATAAATCCGTGCAATATATTCAAATGATTTAGGATTACTAGCATCGTAAACGAGAGCTGCCACATCACATTGAATTTGTGCTGGCGTTAAAGCATCTTGAACATTAAGTATGTTTATATCTCGCAGAATTATTGTCTTTTCCTGACCATATACATGTATCGTGTTTACAGCAATATGTGAACTTGGCGGGACTATTTCATCGGTTAATTTCTGCAATCATGTCACGTGTTAGGTATCAATAAATATACATTGTGATATATACGTATATGAATATGTGTATACGAACAAGCACGTATACCTCGAGTTTAGGGTCAATAAACGTTCTACATAATGTTGTCTTTCCACTACTTTTCGGGCCAATTACATGGCAACTATACACATTTCTACTAGACTGTTTTTTTGCCAGATCTAACTTTTTTTCACGAGTAACTAGAATCGCATTTGTCTGACATTCATTATTATACATGTTGTAACCTAAATATGCCATATACTCTAATGTTTTTCGCACGTTTGTGAGAGTCAACAGCGCCCATTGACACATATATCCTTGAAGTGTGATCCATCCCTATTGCAAAAGACAATAGCAGAAGCAAATAAAATATCTTATAAAATAATAATGATGAATGAATGAAAAAAAGAAAACATACTTTTTCATTAGTTGGTACAGTGTACTTATATTCATCTCCCCAAGGTGGTATTAAACATCTTGAAAATAATGATTCCATTTCTGATGGAGAAAGAGCACCGTCTCGATCTCGATCATGTTGCATAAACAATAATGTTAAAAATTCCTGTCCTTTATGTGATAATTCAGTCGTACATCCAACAGGAACCTTTAATCTGTATAACATATCAAAAGTAAATATAATAATAAGCATTTGAAATCATGCAATGAAAGTAAAATAAGCATCTTTGATTAATTATATACTAACGGTGGATATATATATTCTTTGGACATTTGTAACTCATTGTCATAACCAAATTTTCTCAACACTGCCCAAGTAGTCTCATTTCTTCCCCTTTGTATAAATAAACACTGAAGGTACATAAAACCTATAAAATAATAACAAAGATTTAATAAAATAAAAGTTAATTTTTAAAAGATAAAATGTATAAAATACCTTTCATAGTAACACATCCACAACAAATGCCATCTTGAATATTTTTTGATAATACAGCCTTCACATCCTCCAATACTTGTGGTTGTAATGGGGTATTAAAGCACCATTGTTGAAATGCATTTAATTCAGTGTCATCTAGCAAGCCATCATTGTCTAAATCACATATCTATATAAAACAATATAATATAAATATAAAACATATATATATAAAAAGAATATATTTTTCTAAGAATACAATCACTTATACTTACTTTGAAAATTCTTTGTAATGCAATCTTACATTCTTCTGTAAGCTAAATATTATATTACATTAATAAATATTATATTACATTAATAAATCGTAAATGTTAGATTACATATACTATATAATAAACGTTACCTCCTGAGTGTCATAATTGTAGAGTGGTGTAGTAGGATGTAAAACAGCTTTTTGTGCATAGTAAAATGTTTCTGAAACATTTTGTAATGTTTTGGCAGAGCACTAGAACAAATACAATATGGATTAAAACTTTTTTCATTATGACTTATTCAATATTTACTGCTAACATCACTTACCTCTATACAACTCTCTATTTCAGTGAATTCTTTCATTATTGGATATACAGCCTAAAGATAAAGAAATCAAATTAACAGAAGATGTTTTTAATGTTTAATGTTTTAAATTTAATTTGTCAAACCTCAATAGTAGAGTAGTCAACAAGATCAATCTTATTTCCAACAAGAACAACTGGACAACGATTGTTTGACGAACATCGTCGAATTAGTGGTAACCAATATGTAGCTGCTCTGTCCAAAGTGTCCTCGTCGACCACCGAATATACAACACAAATTACATGTGCTTTCTGAATTTCATCAGTTAACTGATCTTCAGTTTGTTCAGCGGCTGTAAAAACAGAAGTTGCAAATGAAGCATTATTGATGCAGTTATCAACTAATATAAAAATGATTTTTATAAAAACAATGTACAAACATTTTTGACGAGTACCTGAGTAATCTACAATGTGCGTTGGTACTTGTTCCGGGGTAACATCAGCCGGAATAGTGATTTCTTCCGCTTTGCAGGGTACATCCTCTGCGTATTCCTCACTGACTAACGATAAGATTAAAGAAGTCTTGCCGACTCCACGATCACCAATTAAAAGAATTCTGACATTGCGCCTAGGCGCGACTGAACGTTGCACCATACTGATTTCAATAAAACAATTGTCGCACGCAACAGCGGCATTCACCGCCTAAATTCTTAAGAACATTTTTCTACTTTTTCAATGAAGCTTTTAGTATTCTTACCTAACCTACAATTTATATCTTATTACAACCAGTAATCAAACGTCACTTTCTGATAGCTTCCCGATCTTTTACGAAGACATTTTATCGGAAATTACGATCGACGATTGGAAGTTGCAATATGATCTCTTAATCCAGCAGAGATAACAAGAATTATGCGCTTCACCCGCTGCGATTGAACCTATGCACCGAGGGTGGTCTTTTCAAGGTTACGTTCAGCACTTCGAATGACAGTATACACATATAAAACATGTACACGTGCGCACGTAAAAGCACAGAAGCGGCTAGAGAAAACGAAAGGACAACTCGATCGTAATTAACAACACGAGTAATTCTTCCATCTTCGATAAATCGTTACAAGAAACAAGCTAAACATGAAATGAGTCTATTTGTGGAATGAATTTCATGGATCCGTAGCGCCTACATTTAAATTGTATACTGTACTTGTTATACGTGAACTTCGTAAAAATCGATAGCGCTAAAATATTTTGGTGTTTGAAATTAATCTTTAAGGAATTTTTGAACGTTGAACACAAATTTACGTCCGTTTTTTCTCAGGTGACTGTATACGCAAAGGTTTTCAGTCTTATAATAATGTGTGTCTGTATCTATGTTTTCAGTCTTATAATAATAAAAAAAGCTTGGTATAAATCTGAATGATACTGAAACTCTAATGTTATACATAATAATTTTTTTTAAACATTGAACATATATTTATGCTGTTTTTTCCTATTTACGTTTTTAGACCTACAATAATAAAAAATTCAATCCTATACGATATAAAATACTGAAATTGTAATATTGATAATAATTTCGATAATTTTTATGTATAATGTAGAATTGCTTTATAAACGTGAAAGAAATAAGAGGACGCATTTTTAAAATTTGTAAAGAAAATAGGTAAAATATTTTATGTTACAGTATATTCTTTCTTAATTGAAGTTTTAAATTTTATTAGAAATAATATTTTAGAAAATTATTAATCAATTAGAAGTAAATCAATGAAAAAAAGTGAAATGATATTGCAAAATAAAAGAATAAGTTGCGATTGCTACTATCTAAAACGAAAATGTTTTTTTCATATTATCACAAGATTTCTTTCTTCATATTTATAATGCTACATACGTTATCATATAGACAAAGAAGAAAAATGTTATTTGCACAAAAATATTTTAAATGGTACGATCCAAAATAATATAATTCTATTTAAAATAATATGGAATTTAATCAATATTCAAATGAAATGAATAAAAGTGAAAGGTTGAAAATGTAATTTATATATACACATTTGAATAAATCTTTTATAATAAATCTATTAAATTTTATATGTTATATTTATTAATGTAAATTTTATTCATTAATCTCAGTTAGCCTGTTTTGTCTACTGTGTTGAAAAACTGCGTGTTAGTATAATTTTGCGTAGTTTTTTTTGTACCCCCCAGGAATATAAAAATATAGTTGAATCATTTAAGAGGTAAACAGAGCGATAACCTTTGCGTATAGAGTCACCTGAGAGTTCAAGACATTATCTTACTGTAATCCCGCGCGTAAAGATAATGATGACCCTCAACATTTTGTGCTCTGCTTGCAACTATTTTAAAAATGTTGAATCGATAATTTTTTTATTATTTATAAAATAATATTATGAATAAAATTTTATTATCTGAAATAAATATTTCATGTTGAAACATTGTCTATTTTTATTTTTAAATAATATTATTATCATGTTTAATTTTTACCAGTATGAAATAATAAATTTATTCAAAAGTATATATCAAATATTTCAAGAGAAATGCATTTTATATAAATATATACGAATGCAAGAATAAATAAAATGCGAATATAATAAAATCTATTAAAAATAAATTATAAATGAGGCTTATTTTATTTTGGTTCACTTTACTAGCTAATATGACATTGTAAATTAATACTCTAACTGCAAATTTCAATTATAAAACAGCTTTTACATTTATGGGATTACGCAAAAATTGTTATAAAAATTGTTATAATTAATCAGTGCTCTGAATTTAATTATTTTCATTTGGATATTATTTGGATGAACTTAAATGCAACTTTGTTAAATAGTAATATCTTAATGGAATAGACAACAATAGTTCTCAAATTCTGTATTTCATAAATGGCCACGGATAAAGATCCCCAATTAATAATAGAAAAATGATGCAAAATCTACTCATAATGATACATATCATTTAACCTTCGATCGAATACGTCGAACACAATCCAAATAATTAAGGATATCGCGGGTAGACTCTGAAATCTTGAAGGAGGTGGATCGGTAGGTCACCGATAAACTCCTTCTTTGATAGAATTCGGGTATAAAAGACTGGTCGAACAGACAGTCAGCACCGCACTGCAGCTTAGAACAGCAATGAGGTTCTTAATTATCTTGTCGGCTCTGGTAGCCTTAGGGGTCTACGGCAGCGTCAGCCAACAACAAGCTGGTAAGTTATTATTTGAAATCGTTATTCTGAAATTTTTAATCTCAGCTAACAGTATAAAAATAATTTCTGACCATTTAATTTATCCAAAGTCTTCTTCTGAGATTTTAACTGACTTTATAACATTTTACAATTGGAATTTCGACTTTTAACAATTGAATTGTTCGACCTGCTTCATTGCATCGTATTCAATCAAAGACATGTAATGCGATATGAAGTTTATAACATAATATCGTTTTTTTAATACCAATGAAATACTTTCGTTCGTTTCAGCTAACCAGGATCTCCTTAACAAACAGCAAGATGTTATCCAACTTCTGCAGCAGATCTCACAGCCAATCCCGAACCAGGAACTTCAAAATCTTGGTGAAACCTATGACATTGAGAGCAACTCGCATCAGTACAACAACCCGATCATAGTCAAGTATTACGTGAGTGCTGTGAAAGCTGGTTTGGTTCAACCACAGGGCACAATCCACAGCCATGTAGTCAGCCAGCTTCGCAAAGAAGTTTCACTGCTCTACAGGATTTTGTTGGGTGCTAAGGACTATCTGACTTTCCTCAAGACTGCTGCGTGGGCTCGTCTTCACGTTAACGAAATACAATTTGTCAAGGTATGTGGATTCAAATTGGATTGAAAATGTTATATCTGATTTTGTGTATATACTCCGTTAAATCACTTTCCCTCTTACCTAACAGGCTTTGATAGGTGCGGTGTTGACTCGCCCAGACACTAGAGGAGTCATCCTTCCACCAATTTATGAAATCTTGCCCCAGTACCATTTGGATGCTAGAGTCATCCAAGAAGCCCAGAATATTGCCATTCAAAGACTCCAGCAAGGAAACAATCAGAACATTGTCATTCCTGTTAACCACTCCGCGCTCTTATCTCAAGAAGAACAACGAGTCTCTTACTTTACTCAGGATGTTGGTCTTGCTGCATTCTATGGCTATGTCAGCCTCGTTGGAGGCATCTTGTCAGAAGTAAATAGTTTAAATGTTTTTCGATATATTTAAGAAAGCACTATAAAATTAATGTAATTATCTGTCGCTAAACAGATTCAGCATCAACAACAGCAACAGCAACAACAGCCTCTAAATCAGCAGCAGTATCAACAACAGATTGTAGGAAGATATTTGCAACAAGGAGTACAAAACGACCAACAAAGCGCCAATGGTCTCGGAGCTCAATATCTGTTCCTTCACCAGCAACTCTTGGCTCTCTACGAGCTTAACCGTCTTTCGAACGGACTTGGCCCAGTCCCCGAAATTAACTTAGAAAATGTAAATGCTCTCTACCAGCCACATCTTCGTGGTCTCAATGGACTTCAATTGCCTGGCCGTCCAGAGATCCTTCAACTCCAACCTCACAAAAAGGAGCTCATCCAACATGTTACGTCTCTGTTACAAAGACTGAAGGATGCTATTGACTCTGGCAACGTGATCACCCCACAAGGCAATTTCCTTTCTCTGTACCAACCACATGGTAGGAATATTCTTGGTGACTTGATCCAAGGATCTGGCAGAAGCATCAATCCAAGGTACTACGGAAGCCTCGAAGTTGCTGCTCGCAAACTCCTTGGAAATGCTCCCGAGGTTCAGAACATTTGGGATTACACACCATCGGTTCTTGAAATTAAGCAAAGCAGTGTTTATGACCCAGCCTTCTACCAATTGTTCAAAAAAGTCATAAACCTTTACCAACGATACCAACAGTCTTTGCCTGTCTACCAACAGAGCGACCTTATTCTTCCTGGTGTTACTATTCAGAAAGTTGATGTTAGCCAATTGGTCACTCTCTTCAACGACTACCACATCGAGCTTGATTCCATTGTTCGTCAACAACAACAGCAGCACCAACAACAGCAGCAGCAACAGCAGCAGCAGCAGCAGCAGCAGCAACATCAGCAACAGCAACAGCAACAGCAACAACAACAGGGACAAATTAGGGCTTACCTCAAGAGATTGGATCATCAACCGTACCAATACAGAATCGTTGTTCAGAGCGAACAAAATGTACCAAGAGCAGTTGTCCGTATTTTCCTTGGACCCAAACACGATCACCATGGCAGACCCATTAGTATTTCTCAAAACCAACATCTGTTTGTTCAACTTGATCAGTTCATCCAGAATCGTAAGTTTCGATATTTCCTCTGACTATAGTTTATCTATGTATGGTCAATTTATGTTTGACATATCTTGTGTTTAGTCCAAGCTGGCCAAAACGTTATTATTAGGAACTCCCAGCAAGCTTCTGGACAGAGCGCTGACTTACCATCCACTTCTCAAATTGTACAAGGCGTCAATGCTGCTATCCGATCTCAGCATCCATTCTTCATTACTCAGGTTTGTAAATCATTGTCCGTTAAGTTTCCTGAAAGATTGACAATTTAAAGAAATTGTAGCTAATCGTAATTAATCATATTTTTACAGCCACACCATATCTACAGCTTCCCTGCTAGATTGTCTCTTCCCAGAGGTCTGCCACAGGGTCTTCCGCTTCAGCTCCTCGTTGTGATTTCTTCTTCAAACCCACTTAACATGCCACACGGACCAGTAGTCCCTGAACAAGAGCTGACTTATCAAGCCCATCAGTTCCAAATTGTAAACACTGAACAATACCAACAATTGAACCAACAAGGACAAGTTTCGCAACTGGGCGGCGGGTTACAACAAAACGTTGAGGTCCTTCCTGAAGGTTCACTCAATGCTCAACAACAAATTGAAGGTGCCCTACACAGTAATAGTAAGATCTCAGCAACCATTGTATAACATCACTAACCATATGCGTAATTTCTTCCTCATAGCCATCAGGCTCCAGAATGCTCATATTCATACCAAATACCACGGACACTCCAACATGCAACTCCAGAATCCTATTGGCCAAGGACAAAACATGGGGATCCAAGGAATTGGAGTTGTTAATGCTGGAGGTTCTTCTTCTGGTATCCAGTCCTGGGGATCAGGATTGTCTGGTATCTCAGTTCAGAACCAACAACAAATGCAACAACAAGCTCAACAAGTCCAACAACAGATACAGGCAGCAGTTCAACAAGGACAAAAGAACCTGAGTGGTCAAATCTGGAACGCACAACAGCAACATTCGCATGGACAACATGTTAACTGGTCTCCATCCAACAGTGCTCAATCTGTTAGCCAGTCTTCTCAACAAGGTTTGTCTGGTCTGACTGGTGCACAAGGTATGCAACAATCTCTCCAACATGTACAAGGTCTCGCTGGGCTCCAAGGTGTCCAAGGTGTTAACTGGTCTCCATCCAACAGTGCTCAATCTGTTAGCCAGTCTTCTCAACAAGGTTTGTCTGGTCTGATTGGTGCACAAGGTGTCCAAGGTGTACAAGGTGTTCAGCAAGGTGTCAAAGGTGTACAAGGTGTTCAGCAAGGTATCCAAGGTGTACAAGGTGTCCAAGGTGTACAAGGTGTACAAGGTGTTCAGCAAGGTGTCCAAGGTGTACAAGGTGTTCAGCAAGGTGTCCAAGGTGTACAAGGTGTACAAGGTGCTCAGCAAGGTGTCCAAGGTGTCCAAGGTGTACAAGGTGTTCAGCAAGGACTCCAGGGTATACAACAAGGAGGAATCCAAGGATTAGGACAAGGTATTCTGCAAGGAGGATTATTACAGTCACACCAACAAGGTGTACAAGGAGTTCAAAGCCAAGGTGGAGTGTCAGGAAGTAACATCGTTGCCAGCGGACAACAACACGCTGGTGGCTTCCAAGGAGTTTACGCAGAGTCGCACACTCTTCAGGACCCGTCTGTCATCGAGTACTACCAGAACAGACCAATCTCTGAAATCATCGGTGGTGCCATCTCCCTCGATGGTAAACCTCTCGGCTTCCCTCTGGAAAGACCATTATCTTCTGGTGCTCTCAGCGTTCCCAACATTTTCGTGAAAGACGTCCTCGTCTTCCACCATGGTCAACCCACAAACGACATCACCCAGCCATAAAAGTTCCTAAGGCGAAGCGCGCCGTGTTAGAAGTCGTATGAGAATGATTTATACGATTTATCAAGGATGTTGTTAATGTTAATAATTGAAGAAAAGATTTATTAATGTATCAGTTGTAATGAATAAATTGCTGTCAAGAGCAAATGTTTATTATAAAGTCTGGGCTTCTTCATCTACACGTTATTCACCTCGAATACAATCGTTTATTAAGTCAGATAAATAATAATCAATAGACAAAAAGTTTATATCATCGTTTTATTAAACAAATTTTTCTCTAGTAACAACAAAAAAATATCAAAACGATATTTTAAATGTATTGTCTTCGACGTCGCTCTGCCAGTTGCTTCAAATCAATAATTATTCCCCAGTCATCATCTCCATGAATTCTAAAAATATAAAAAATCATATGAAATCTTATTACACAAGAAGTCGCAACAACTCAATCGAAGGAATTCGCGGCTGAAGTTAAGAAAAGAAACCAAGTACGTACCATCGAAGTCAACTGTGCCCGATCCATCGGTATCAATTTCAGCGATTATACCATCTAAATCCGCACTAGTGAGTTTATCATCGAGAGCAGCAAGAATCTCCTTCAAAGTAGCCGTTGTGATGTATCCGTTTCCTTCACGATCGTATAAACGAAAGGCCTCTTTCAATTCCTCTTGCATCGCCTCGGCGTCTTCTTCCTCCAGGAATCGACCAGCGATTCTGCAGAACCCATCAAAATTCACCTTCCCGATACCTTCTGGATCGTTCTCCGCGATCAAAGCGTTCAAATCAGAGTCGTCGAACAGTTGGCCCATCGTGTTCAATATCGTTGAAATCTTCAGCGTGTCGATGAAACCGCTTTTCGTCGTATCAAACATTTGGAATGCCTTTCGCATTACAGCCATCTTTTGCTCGTCTTCCTCCTGCAAATTGACAATTCAAATTTGTATCACATCTTTTCATTAAAAAGAGAAATAAAAATTTTATATTCAATCTTCAGGAAATCTTCTTTTCTCGTTCATAATCTTTCATCTTCGACAACTCTTTTCGTTCACAATTATTTCTCGCGTGCTTCTTTTTATTCACTTTTGTACGATAAAATCACTACAAACAATGGGATGAAATTCGAACACAAAGTGAGAGATCGACGACAGCGAGGACGAACGTTTACGCGACTCTTACCATGGTGACGGATATCTTGCACGGCGGACGATGGACACCTGAGGTGCCGCGGCTTTTCCGTCCCGGTATAAAGACATCCACGAGCGTCTGGTAAACCAGCTAGAAAACTGGTAGGCGCAAAAATAGAGCGACGCGACGAAAAATGAAATATGTTATAAGTTGGTCCTCCGTGATGTCGGAAGGCCGACGCTAAATCACGCGAGATTGCAATTCGAATTACATGATCACCTGTACACATTGATTCTTAAATTATATCACCGGAACGCGGTGGTCGTTGGTGGTATTACTGGACTGCGGATTATTTTCATTCGTTACAACAATAATCACGTTTTCCCTCCCCGGGTGTATTTAAAGATTCTTGAATAACATAGAGATTACGTTTCGCATCGCGCAATTAAGAAGGAGGCGCAAAAAGAAATATAGAAGGATGAGAATACCGGTGTCACGTAAATATCGTGTTCATTCATAAAATCGTGTCAGAGAGTGAAAAAATTCCAACGAATTTATTTATTTCGGCAGACGTATTGAAATTTTATCCAATAGAGATTTCATTATCGGCGGTCATCGTTCAATATCATTAAACGGCCGAATAATTTTCGAGCAAATGATTATACACGATAACGAAATGGATTTACAATTTTCAGGCATGCCGCTGTTCTTAGATCTGGCTGCCCACGCATTGCAAACCATTACAACACTCCCTTCCACCTGGTTGCTCACACAACCAGCAAAAATATAACGAGTCCTCGGACTCTTTCAACACGATTCAACGACGATTCGCAGGTATCCCCGGAGAAAATAGGTCGGCGGCAAATTTTGTGCAAATGCAGATCGAATGTGGCTGTTCTGTGTTTATTATTCCAGATTCTTGTTTCCATAAGCATTGCAAAACTGTTTGTACTGTATTATAACGACAATGTATTACTTATTTCAATCTCTCTTAAAATTACAATTCTCTTCTCATAAATTATGAAACAGATGTTTTTAATCATGCTGATTTCAAAAATGTTTTTACAAACTTTGATATCGTATCAACGCTTCAGGCTCGTTTAATTTTCTAATCTATAGTGACCAAAATAAAATAAAGTTGATTCCTGAAGTCTTTACCTTAAAAATATGTATCATTAATTTATATTTTCTAACTTACATTAATTTATTTTTTATATACTTATATATACTTACATTTTCTTACAAATTTCTGCAGAAAAATCTTTTGATAATTATCTCAAACCGGCAATCATCGAGTTATGAACAATATTCTGAAATTGAGAATACCAAGAAGTGTGTTTGAGAAAAGTGTCTCTAGTCACTCTATCCTCGGGGGATAAAATCATAATTATAAATAGAGAGATAATTAAACAGATAATTAATGTATCGTGTGTGTACAATACAATATTTTTGATATGGAGGTCAGTGAAATTGTTTACCGATCCCGTTTTCATTCAGTTGATGCTCGTTTGAAAACGCTGAGGGGGGGAGGCGCGTATGAAGATCGGCCAACAGATGCGTTATACATAAATTTGTCTCATTAGAAATATTTTCGGCGCATCATCATCATCATCATCATCATCATCGTCGTCGTCGTCGTCGTCGTCTTCGTCGTCGGCATCGTCGTTGGTCGTTGTCGTGGTTTGTCGCCGTAGGTGATGTTTACCACGTGCAGTTCCCATCAATGCTCACCGAGGAGTGACAACGGCGTTTCGAGCGTGCAAAAGCAATTACGTTTCGGTGCCAAGTTCTGAAAATCATCATCCTCTTGGCAAGCGACCGTGCCTCGGAAGCCGACTTGTTAGAAAGGCATGCGGATACCGCCCTCGGTGATCCAGCCTTCTCGAAATTAACTTCTAGAAAAATCAATTTCCCTAATAATAACATCTCTTCCATTTTTACCTCACTGAGGCGCACGCAGGCCAAACTTTGCTTGAAAGTGTTATGTAAAATTTTCCATATAGCGTACATAGTGTTGAATCATTATTGCAGATCGCTCAGTGGGGGATCTATCTCTTCCATCGCTGTTCAATTTTAGAAGACAAATTAAGACAAATAAAGATCACGCGAGCAGCGAAGATAATAAATTATTTTATACGACTGATATCGAATGATATCATCATTAAGAGTCTACGTTACACTAACACAACATTTCATTTGTATCTTTTTTTTTTGTTTTTAATCTAGACAATATATATTATTGAATTCTGTCTTTTAACGTTGTGATTCTGAAATTCCAAGGATTGACATGACTTTTTTTTTAACTCTATTCCTCCTATTATCTAGATTTTATATCTTTTCGAAGTGTAAAAAACATGTTAAAATGTTTCTTAAAACAGAAACTTTTGTTTATCTTTTGTGTATCTCTAGTTTTCTATACTGATAATATTATATTCACGCAATATTTCTAGTCGTTACTTCACTCCATGATTTTCAGTTGACTAAGAAAACGATATTTTTAAACCTTATTAAATAATGAAACTTATGGATCCCTGTAACAAAAATTTGCGATAAAGAATTTAGACTGCAACATAGAAACTTACAAAGAGATATAATTGTTGTTGTGCGCGAAATTCGAACACTAACCGAATTTATGTAACAAAGTTCTTTGGTATGTGGCATAATTCTGTTCTAATTCTTAAATATGCGACGTGGGTGGTAAGGCGTCGTTAACAGTAGGCTATATTTCAATCCGAAAGCCATGAATCTAGTTGTGAACATTTTCTGTGAACATGATATCTTTGTACGTTCGTTTAAGTTGTATCAATATAAACTGACAATATAAATTGAAAATATTCGCTGTGAATATATTAAACGAATATTCGTTCTAAATGATTCGTATCGATGGGATTCTTCTTGCTATTTTGTAGTTCGTCATCTGGTTGGCCTCCTGCCATACTTCCTAATATAGTGCCGTCGCAACGGTTCTTCCATCACAGTTTTTTGCCCGTCATTATGAAATTCAACCTAATTCTCATTTTCACATGGAAAAAGAATTGAAATAATAATCAATTTTCTATTTCTATGTTCATATGTGTGTACGTATATATATATATATATATATATATATATATATATATATATACTGTATATAATACTGTATATACTGTATATAAAACTGTATATAATATACACTATATATGTATATGTATGTACGTGTGATTAAATAATTACCTATGTATGTATGTACAACATATATACGAATAATATATTGATTTAAAAAAATATATAAATCGACTTACGAATGAACATAATAAGTGAAGAGATTCGGGAAATAAATACCTGCGTTAAGAAATATGATTTATAAATAATTATAAATATGGTTTCTTATCTTTTGATAAAGATTGTTCAATAAAAATTCAGTTGAAATTGTTACAACGAAAGTCGTTCATCCGAAGGAAGAAAATGGCAAATCGTTAGAATCGTCGGTAAGAAAGTTCGTTTCTAAAAAAAAAAAAAAGTTAGTACTTTCTGTCGATAAATACGAAATTCAAAATTGCAAAGCTTCGCATCGCATCGAACGACGTTAAGCTACATTAAGCAGTGATTACAATTCTACAGAGGAATGAAAAATCGTGAAAGTGAACCGTAAGGTCTCGATGGATCATATTGTGGAACACTTGTGTTAGAGGGGGCACGGCTCACTATCCATTCACAATATATACATTACATACATATATATATATACATACACATATATATATACATATATGTATATATGTATGTATATATATATATATATGCATGTCAGCAAGGTAGTATGTTCGCGGATCGTGTATGCAGAAGCGTTTAAATATTAATCACGTTACGGATGTTTTTACTGAACTGATGTGCGTGTTATAGACGGATAGACTATCGAGATGCCGCGGATGTACAGGCATAGCGGGAATGGAAATCCGTACTAAATACGGATCGCGCAACTTACAAATAAGCAGTGCCGATGGACGCGGCCATGTTTTCTGGTAGCAGAAATCTTACCCATTAATAATTCGTTAATCGTCGACCACGAAGTGGAGTGGACAGAATGCCGAAATGCGATGTGAAGACAAGGTATCTACCAGCTACGTTTGCCTGGACAGCTCTACTAAGCACCACGACACTCTTCTTCTGTTTTCCGTAAGTTCCGCACACATGTCTGTCTTCTCATGAGTGGCCGCAGTGTTTGCGCTCCTGTTTTCATTCTTAAGTGTGTGCCAGTTTTTTGGTAAAACGTGCGTGCAACTATGTATTACTTGGGTCTTCTAGCTGTCAATATTACGTGTTTCGATGGGGGACATGGGTACCTGCTCTTCAAGGAGTCATCACCTTTTTTGTTTTGGCAAATTTCACACTAGCAACATTCATGGATCCAGGTGTTATCCCAAAGGGTATGTTTATGCATAAAGTGAAAGTTTCATAAAAGATGAAATTGCGAAAGATAATTTCCGAAAAGGCATGATTTTCTTCTTTTTTTTTTAAAGCACCTCCTGACGAGGATAGAGAAGATGATTTTCATGCTCCATTATATAAAAATGTAGAAATCAATGGCATTACAGTTCGCATGAAATGGTGTGTTACGTGCAAGTTTTATAGACCTCCACGTTGTTCACATTGCAGCGTATGTAATCATTGTATTGAGGTATGTGCCCAATGTAATTTGAATGACTCTTAGAAACTACATGAAAATCTAATTTCTTTTTCGTATTTTTTAGACATTTGATCATCACTGCCCATGGGTAAACAACTGTATTGGTAGGAGAAATTATAGGTTCTTCTTTTTCTTTCTCCTGTCACTTAGTTTTCATATGCTCAGTATATTTGGACTTTGCCTATATTTTGTACTGGAACGTAAGCAACAGTTGGGTGAAGTGGACACTATCGTGGCGTATCCTTTTTTCTTGAAATAATGATTGTAATTTCGTGAGATGTTGCAATTTATGTTTAATATTGTTTTTATTATCTTTTCATTGTAACATATGATGTATCTTATAATCCTTAAATTTAAAATAGACTTGTACTTATGGGTGTGGTTATACTTCTGTTCATTCCAATCTTTGGACTGACTGGCTTTCATGTAGTACTTGTTTCCAGAGGACGTACGACAAATGAACAGGTAACGGGTAAATTTAATGGAGGCTACAATCCTTTTTCTCATGGTTGCTTACACAATTGCTGTTATACGCAATTTGGACCACAATACCCCAGGTAATGTGCTAGTTAATTTTTTATTCGAAACTGTAAATGAAACAAATAACTAATTGTGAATTTGTAACATTTCAGTTTGATTAAGCCTGAAAAGTATTCAGGAAAACGACGCGGAATTTCTACATCTGAGATATCGACTATAGGCAGTGAGAACCAGGTAAAAACCTACATGGATAGCAGCAATGGTGTTAGAAATGCCAGTTCAAATGCTTACAATAAGGTAAGAGCTAGTGCAACTTTGCTTAATACTTCTGATACTACATACAAGAAGATTTTACAAATGTAAATAGCTCTTCCTTTCTAGCATGCAACTTTAACGCTTTTTTGATGTTTAACATACTAGTTGTATGTAGTTTTATTATAGATATGTAATACATTCTGCTTTAGAAACTTTCGGATTTACGCTCTCCTATTTTCCGCGCTTCGAAGCTTCAATAAATTGTATATTGCGACTTCTAGATGTAGTGCATATCTCAACACATTTAAGAGAATTGCATGATTTCTCAAATTTCATAAATTTTCATTTGTTAATTCCAAGTTTCTTTCCTTAGTGTACAATTTCCAGCGACGATTCTTCTTCCACGTAACATATTATTTACAACGTTGGAGAAACATGCAGTTATTTTCTGTCCAATCCCCTGTTCCTTATCCATCCTGGTTGAACGTCAATATCCTAAAATGTGCGTTATTAATGTACAAAAGCGTGCTCTAATAGTCTGAACATTCATCTTTTTATTGCAATGAAGAGTGCATCAAGTTATTATGTTTATTGTTTCCAGTTGTCTCCTGGACGAGATGGGTCGGATACAGACATGGAACCTACCGCGTCACAGTCTGCAGATTGCGAACCCACACCTCCAGTACAAAGACACGGTTCCAAAAGCAATTTCTTCCTGCCACCTGTGGAGAATAGTGAATCTCCCAGGCACCCTCCACCATCGCAACATCGCCATCCAATGCACCACACTAGAGGCAGCCCTCACCCAAGGCCAAGGTAAAACAAAAAATTACAGCAAATGATAAATCGTTTGCTAATTGTTTTTCTAATATACATAAGGTACGTTGTCAATACCTATAGGGGAATGAACGGCTCTCGAAGCCATACGCCTGATCCATTATCGCCAGAAGCAAGCGGTTCACCAGCCACAGCTTCTCAAAGAGGTCAAGGTCAAGGAGGCGCTAGTCCAACAACACAACGGATTAAAGCTATTGGAGTACCAACTCCACTTGCCATTTCCAGTCCTATTCGCAGGTATACTATGCTTGTCTGCCGCTTTTGAAACGAAAATAGAACAATTTCAAAAATTTAAATTAAAAAATTTAAATTAAATGTATTTCAAATGAAAGAAAAATATGTGCAAGTATATATTACATATGATTATTGTATATGATACAATCCTGTGTGATATAAAAATAATTAAATATTTGTTCTATTCCGTGGATACATATAAAGTACTTTTGGGATATCTAACTTTTAGATGTATATTTTTCTTTTTTTTTTTTTTTTTCTTGTACGTCGCGGCGTTTCACAGTGCACAAAAATTTATCTCGTTGTAGAGAGCAAGAGGGAAGCGCCACATTTAGTAATAGTTTACATTGCATTTCTTGAGCACGCTACCAATACAAATTGAACAATCTCCTTTTTCAATATCCTGTTTGCTACCTTTCAACATGATGTGAAGCCTGTTTACTTCAAATTCCCTATTCCCCACTATAAACACCTCACTCTTGCTCTTATTCTTTCTTCCTTTATTTTCTCACCAGTATTCTCACCTTCTGAATGACGAAGGAACGTGACGAAACAAAAAAAAATGAAATGTTGCGCGATGTAGATCACAATAATATCGTAGAGAATTAGTTTCTCTATATAGATAAGTTTGTGTCCCACTGCAGGGGGTGGTAACTGCAAGGAGCTGCTTTCTACCATCATGTTGCAACCTACTGCAGGTAAACACGAACTTCATCCTACGAGGACATATCGTAGTTTAAAATTATGCTTTCTTGCGTATATTCCATACATACGTATATATATATATATATATATAAATTACTTATATATATATATAAATTATTATTATTATTATGTTAATATATATGTATATATATTTTTAAGAAAACTGCATACTTCAATATAAATATACAAGCTGTCCTTATCAAGTTAGTTCACTTTAAGTACCTTCATTACTTCAAATAATAAATAAAAGTATTGTTTACAAAATTGTGTAGTTATAACTACAACAATAATTTATTTCCATAAGGACGCATAATGAAAATCCGAAGATTGTTTTCCTAAATGTTCGGTTTTTTGTAATAAAATTCAATGGAATTCAATAAATTTTGAATGAAAGTACTAAACAATATTATTTATCGTTTTTATCATACTAAATAATATTGTTTATCGTTGATTATTCTTATCGTAAAACATATTTAGTACATGTATTCTGTATATAAACAGTAGATAATAGAAATATCATTCATTGTTCCAAATTTTTTAACATTAACACAGTTTCTTATTTATAATTATAATTATAGAATTTGTAATATGAAGTTTCGTTCAAAGAACAAATAAACATTATCTATTTACAGAAAAATACAGAGAGGCGTTCCGTTGGATTTGATCATATGAAATGGATATTTCATTTAAGAAAACAAGATTGATCGCTGATTTCTCGTGTCTTCTTTTACAAAGAAACTATTGTTATTACATATCTTTTGCAATCACGCAATTTTTTTAACAAAATTTTCATTTGCTATTTAAAATAATGAAGGCATTTAAAATGATTGACGGGACATCGAGTATATATACATATTTATACATGTATCAGTCGACAAACACGCAAGTAAATGTTCACATATGTATATCCTAGGTTCGCTGCGTTTTTACTTTTTCTTGGATAGATGCTAATTTTTATAACAGGAATGATGCGCTGTTCTCTCTCTCCTGTATGTCTCGCCAGAGCCGTATTTGTATGGCTACAATGCTCAGCACTCGCATATTCATCTTGGTTCACTGTATTATTGTATTGCATTTGTCGAATATTCAATTACTAAGCGTAGAATTTGAAAGCGCAGAGGTCAAAATGTCGTATCTCTGTTACAGATCAAATCCAGGTACGCCGACGCAGGTTCGTCGGCCAGATTTTATAGGAGTTAACGAGGCACCGACTTATTACGATGTACAGCAAGGAAATAATACCGGTGTTGGTGCTGCTAGTGGTGCCGTCGTAACCGGTTACAGCCCACAGCGACGTTTTTTGTCAGAAAGTGAGCTCGTTCGTCAAGGTACTGATCATTCGTACTCAAGAACTAATAATACTGTCGACAATATCCGAGAGTTAGCGGGTTCACCTCAACGTGGTGTCTATATGTGGAAAGATAATTCTCCTGGCAGCTATCCTGCTCCAACCGGAACGGCGAATGCAACAACGCAACAGTCACCCTCGCAAAGACCTCCACCACCGTACGATTACTACCGTTCCAATCCGACGAGTCCTACTCAACAGTTGTACGCTAATCCACCTAGAGCAGCGTACCATCCTGCAATGAGAGGTGGAGTACCGGTCTTCCCGCCGCACCAGTCGCCACAAGTGAAACGAAAAGCCACAATGGCGACACCAACTACTCCAACATCAGGTGATACTCGACGCAGACCAATGTCTTTTGTCAGAGCTTTGGAAATGACAGATTCTATGGAGATGGTGTCAGCGCCTAATGATAGTAGATCACAGCGGCCCACGACACCGACCCCGGACCGTGCTAGTGTCTACGATATGAACTATGAGATATCTGTATAGCCCACCTTTACGGTCTCCGCACCATCCTGCGGCTGGACGGAGATTGTACAAGAATTGCCGTCATTGCGCGTTTCCTATTGCAAACAGGAAAGAACGTGTGCCGCTTACGAAATATCCGTCTAAATTTTCGTGTCGAAGCAGCTAACGACAATTTACGTCAAATGATATTAACCCGGTCGGGGAAATTGTAAAGTTCTTCCGGCCCAAATGTTAATTCACGTTTACGTCACATCCACCATACTTGAAATAATATAGAGCAAGGCCAATTATTTTCCCGAGAAGGCAAGGACGTCAAACGCAGTTATCGTTCATCTATATTATTAGTGATACCCGCAGTGTACAATGCGTATGGACGATGGTATGTTAAAATATATTCAGTGAATAATGATAGTCGATAGACAAAAAAATCTCCGGGAAAGAAGTATCGGTGTTTAATAATTTCTATTGTGATTTACTAATAACGAAAAATGCATTAGGTTTTTTATTTCGTGTTGAACTCAGAAGATCGTCAAGCCGATGGAAAAAATGCTTGTTGAAAGCCGGGTCTACCGTTAATATAAGACTGGTCGTGTCTCGTTATTAGCAAAAACTTTTCGTTTAGTCATTGTTTAAGGGGAGGTGCATTCGATTCAATATGTACACGAGAGCGAAATTTCGTGTTCATTTAACCGAGAGCGAAAGAAGCGTTCGGGCCGATTAACAATCGAAATAATCGAGTCACGAAAGCGTCAACGAAAGTAATTTTGAACGTTTAGTGACAATTGCTAAGCGAAAACAGCTGCCGAAGAATTTTTCCTCGTTCGGCAGCATACACAATTCTATTTTTTAGTATGCAGTATAAAGTCAGTTTAGATTTTGATACCGTAACATCGTGATTGAATTTTTCGAAACGCAGCATCGATTAATTTTCGTTTGTTTCATTTCTTTTTTTCCTTTATTGATCACAATACACGATTAGACGAATAACAATGAATATAGAAATTATCTTAATCGGACAATTTTGTTAGGCTCGCAATCTAATCTATAGCCGTATTCTTTTTTTCATTTCGTAATGATACAAAGGAATGTAGAACAACGTTGCGAAACAAGATGAAAATCGAATCTGTTAGTATAATCTTCTGTCTTCATTGATGCAAAAAGAATTCGTGTCCAATTAACAAAAAGTTACTTAATCAATTTAAGTCATTATCAGGATAGAATAACAAATTCTGTGTAAAATAATCGTGTAAAATGAAATGTGTAGCAAATTTTTAATATACATATTTAACAATATTTATACGTAAATAATAAAAAAAAAATATAAGACTTTATAATAATTTCATTTGTTTGTTATAAATGATGATTTTATCGATGTGACCACTAATACGATCAATTAATTTTTATTAAGTGAAGAAAATAATAGTTAAAATGATATAAGAAAGAGAACTGTGTGAATGTTAAAAGAAAACGGATGGATGGACGAATGGATGTATATCAAGAGAATATGTATTTAGAATATTATAGATGAAAAAGCAACTGACAGACCGGCATGTTTCAAATGTTTACAATGGTGGATAATTCACTTGATAAAGAAAAAAAAGAGAAAAAGAAATAGAAAAAAACATGAATAACAGACTTTGTTAACAAGGGGAATACAATTTTGTAATATATATATTGCATAAATTTATTGATATATCTACTGCTACTGTTAAGTTTGTAATATACCCCGCTTTTAAAAAAAAATTGCATGACAATTTCTGTATTATGTATTTGTATGCGAGACCAATATTATCAATTATGCAGGCTTAATGAATAATTGCGAACCGTGTATACGTAAGGTAATCGTGAAATATTGCGTGCCCAGTTACCTTGCGTCAAATTGATAATCGAATTATTATTGTTAAATAGCACATATCGTTCTGCTAAAGGGCTTATCAAACATCGAATATTTCCAAGCTAAATGAACATTTCCTCACTGAACATCCGATATATTTGGTAAAAAAAAAAAAAAAAAAAAGAGAAACAGTGGATACATAACAATTATTAGAAATATTTCTTCCATTGCTGCGCTACTGATAAAAACACATTCGTTTCCTTTGTTTTATGATTATATATATTTTTATTTTTCTTTACAATGAGCTGTGCCAAAACAAAAGAAACATACGACTTTCCATATTCACTCCAATTATGTAGTTTTGACATAATGAGCACTTGAAAAAAGAAATTAAATAAAGATAAACAAAGGACCGGTACAACGTCAAAACTTTTTGATTGCTTTAGAGAATTATGTGTAAAGTGTGACGAATGTTTAGTGTTTATAATTCGGTGTACTTGTACATAAATATTGCTCGTTATTATCACTTAAATGTACATACATAAACATTTCGGTACTTACGTATCGCTGCAGCAATCTACAAAAATAAAATTCATGAAATACAAGCTAATTGTACTCTAATTGTGCTAGAATTAATTTTCGTTGCATTAATTTCTTATTGCATTTAGTATTATATTTTCGAAACGTTAATTATAGGATTTTATTAATATACATAAACATATATAAAATGCTTCTCTAATTAGATCGAGCTACAGCTTTTAAGTGATAGAAATTAAATCAGAATTAAGTAGTTTTGAATGAATGTAACACATGATACGTGTATATTGCTTCGAACGTATAGGCAATTCAAAGATTTTAAGGTCATTTCTATTTTTTTTATATTGAACTATATATTTTTTGTCGATGTGTTTTTTTATTCTCTGCTAAGAAAAATATTAAAATTCTTGAATAAAATAACTAGTTTGGAAGATATTTTAACTTTAATTTTATAAAATTTATTGTAAAACTAGTGAGAGATAAGAAAAGATATAAAGCAGTACTTTTTTGTTTATTTTAGACTGTAGTTAAAACATAAAATATCTTTTAAATCAGTCATTTTCAGATACAGGTGCCTTTAATCCTTTCTTGTAGGAGAGTGATGTATAAAAATATATAATTCAATAGAGATAATCTTGAAATCTTTGAATTGTTTCACGTCTGAAGCAAGTATTATCGAAACTATCTAATTTTCTGCTTACAATTAGTGAAATTTTTCATCCATTGTTTTCATCCTTGATTGTAAATTACAACTTACAAAGTTGCACCAAGGAATACTCTGTGAGAAAAACGGATTTGAAAAGCGCGGCATATTATAAGTGTTCATAAATAAGATTTCACGTAGCCTTTAAAAATGTTGATCAAAATTTACACGTGGACGCAGGGGCTGATAGTAGACAACATAATTATTAAATAATACTAACAATAGGTAATTTTAACATTTTTTTCAGTTTCAAGTATGTTCAGTGTTAAAGCACTGCACGGTTTATCGATAGCGAAGTAAATTTTTAGCATAAATGTAGAAATACGCAAGCAAATCTTAAGTTATTTCTGTTTATGATAAGAAAAAGATCTATATTTATTTCATGGTTTTAGAACGATTCAATATTAAATGGTATTAAATTTTTATATTTATTATATTTTATATGAGTGACACAAGTTATGATTAGAACATAAGAAATTTTGATTAGAACTATCATAAGAAATTTGCAAATAAAAAAGATAGTGGTATCATTTATCTTACGATTAATTTAACACATAACGGATATTTTATGGCATGGCCAAATTTTCATAAGTTTTTGTGGCTTCAGGTGATATGGCTGCAACTCGGCGGGAATAACGACGCGAGCGCCCCGTCATTTTATTGGTAATTTTGTTTCATGTACTTCATTAACTTTGTATGTTATTCCATTATGATTCGTTGAAGGAATAAAGTTCTTAATTGTCGGTATTATATATTGTTTACATGCAATAGTGTTTAGTACATAACTAACAGCGAGAACGTGTTCTGTGAAAGGTGACGATCTTTTAGCGGCATCATCCGCCATTATTGGCGTTTGCACAACGTTCAACAAAGTTTTCTTACGTTTGTAGAGCCAAAACCACACCTATAACCTGGAGATTTGTATCATACTATGATGTGAGTAATGCATATTATTTTTTTTGTTGTTTTGATCCTGGTCTTTTCATTTAATCGTAGTCTTGTTATTACCGGGTGTTTGTGAACATAGGGCACGCAGTCGGAAAGATAGTACGGGTAAAAGCGACTCTGAAGTCACTGATAAAGAAAATAAGAAGGAAAGGGGCAGAGAAAGAGATAGAAAAAAGCGAGCTGCCTCCACATCCAGCAGTGGAAGTAGGTGCGTAAATAAATATTTTCTTGATAAAGCTAATGGTTAAAAATGCAAAATTATATTTTCATGTCTACTATTTGTACTTCATAGTTCTTCAGATAGCAGTTCAGGGTCATCATCGACGAGTAGCGGAAGTAGTTCCAGATCGAGCTCTACTTCTAGCACTACTTCCACCAGTTCAGCAAGTTCTTCTGGAAGTTCTAGAGATAGAGGAAGAAAACGAAGCAGAAGCAAAAGTGTAGATGCCTCACGTAGACATGATAATAAAGAAAAAGAAAGGGAAAAAGAAAGAGAAAGAGAAAGAGATAGAGACAGGGATAGAGATAGAGACAGAGAAAAAGATAAAAAGAAGAGTAGCAATTCTGTAATTGACAAACCGAAACCCAAAGGACGGTCTAGGTAAAGATATGAGTCAAGTATATATGGAGAAATAGCTTTAGCTTATAACTTCATTTTCTTTTTTTTATTTCATTTGTTTGTGTTGTAGATCACCTTCACCACGTAGAAAACGCAGAGAAAGATCACCAATTCCTAGACCAACAAAAATACATATTGGACATCTAACCCGTAATGTTACTAAAGAACACATTATGGAAATTTTTTCTACGTACGGTCAGATAAAAATGGTTGATTTTGCAATGGACAAACTTCATCCAAATCAAGGACGAGGTTTTGCTTATGTGGAGTTTGAAACAGCAGACGAAGCTGAGAATGCAATGAAACATATGGATGGTGGTAAGTACAGATTCTTCTCACTTATTGTCTTATTAGAGATGCCGATAATTTCGTTTGACGAATATTTTAACGATATCTACAGGACAAATAGATGGTCAAGAAATTACTGCTGCCCCAGTATTATTACCAAAACCACGTCCGCTACCGATGCGGAGGATGTCACCTTTAATGGGAAGAAGGGCACCTCCACGATGGGGTGGTGGTGGTGGTAGAAATACTCCTCCTCGTTATCGGAGACGTTCACCACCAATCAATCGTCGTAGAAGCCCACGACCACCACGACGTAGACCAAGAACTCGATCGCGAAGTCCTCCAAATAATCCACGACATCGGCACCGTCGTTACACGAGATCAAGTTCTAGCAGCTCTCGATAGCAACTTTTTTTGTACATATAAAATAAGAACTGAATCTGACCAATATTGGTTCATTCTGATTGGTCATCTTAATATACTGAGCAAAACGATTTTTACCGATTGGCAGAAAAGTGTATGCACTCAAAAATACAATACACTTGTCCACGGCGGTGTTTACAAAATTTCATTGTCGATAATTAAAATGCCGTTCGTGATTTGCAAATTCTGCTTTTGAAATATATCAATTTCACACGTGATAAATATATTACTATTGATTCGTACCTGAAGGCCGATGACCTCAGATAAAAGAATATAGTCTTAAACATTGTCATGTGATGATATTAAATATAAGACATGAAGACTTCAGAAAAAAAAAACATTTACTACGTTATCTCGTAAAGAGATATGAAAAATTGAACTTATTTGTTATGAAGTGTAGCGGCAGTATGTGTGTATTTATAACTAACATTTTTTCTGAAGTCTTTATGTTTCAGGCTTGGTAAAAGTACTAGAAACGACAGATTTGATAGAAACTATGATTATTAGACCCTTTTACAAAGAATCAATTTTAGAAAAAACCTATTCACACAAAATCCTCTTTTATACTTCGCGATATCTACAAGAACAGAATCATTGCATCACATTGCAATGTATCGATGAAAAATATCTACACTTTTTTAAATTGCATATGGTCGTTAATTGTATAATATACATTTTGTTATGATGACTTTACAGTATAAACGGAACAGTGTAAAGAGCCTGATTACTTGACAGAAGTAAGTATATTTTTGGAGGCACCAGGATTTTCGAATTTAGTTAGCCTGGTCCATGGCACGAATATTTTATTTTGTTCTCCTTTTTTTCCCCTTAAAAGAATGAATTAGTCTCTGGTAACATAACGACGTATATAGCTGATAAATTGAGAGGACGATAAAACGGGGATATAAAACAATTTTTCTTTTTCAATTTTCATAGACACAAAATCAGAAGCTGCAACATTTCTACATAGCGTTAACTGTGTTTTTGATTAAAGCACTTTGGCACGAACAAACTGCTTTTGTATTTGTTTACTCACGAATCCCATGATTTTCTTAATGAATATAAAATTCTTTCTTTTGTTTTATTTTATTCCAAAATGTATTTGTAGTAGACCTGTTATAATTTGTCAAAAAACAATTTGATTTACAATTTGTGTCTATTATTCTCCTTATAATTACGATGTAAAATAACTGCAATAGTTTTAAATAATCTTACGTTTTATATCACAGGAAGCACCAGAGTGCGATTTTAATTTGCATGCGAATGAAGAGAGAAAAGCAAGCTTGTGCTGCCAAAAGCCAAAGATACCTGTTTTTTTGCCCCCTCGTTTTCTTTACTATTACTTCTACAGTACAAATTAATTCCTATGAAGAAAATGGAAACATATAAATTTTTTTTTATATTATGACAATTAAATTAGGGCAACTTGCTTTACGATCGTATCCATACGTCAGTAGTAGAGATTCGTTTATACGTCGCAATAAATAAATTAGTAATTAAATAATTTTTGAATAATGGTAGAGATCCGCTTAAGTTTGCTCTTAACTTGGATTTCTTTTTTTTACGTAGCTTCATCTCGCATTCTACAATATCTATAATATTACACACGATACCTTTTTTTTTTAAACTGTACGCATAATTACCGTAATGATTAAAGTTTATATCACTATAAACAGTCAGATCTCCGAAATTTGCAGAGAATCACATATAAGTCATCATTATTTGTTTTCTTCTTTCTTGTAACCCACATTATTTCAATAAATGCCTTAGTTTATTTATATGCATGATTCGTCCTTTAACTTCCGTGTAATCAGACGGAATTTCTATAATCACGAACTTTTCATTTATCGAAGGCATTTTCGTCAATAATCTCTTTACGCGCCACATGAATGCATTTATTTGTTACTTTTAAATGTCCTATACGTGTTTTATTTCTTCGCACTTTCTTTGATAGCTATAAATATTACATAATTTATATACAATTTTTTTTAAATAACGCCTCTTCTCCATTAGCAAAATATCAGCACCAGGGGTCTGGAAACTTTACGAAAATTCTCAGAATGCTGACCCTTTAGTGCGTTCACTTGCAGAAGCTGAGGACGTGGGGAGGATATATCATCGAGGTTGGGAAGTATCCTCCTTCTTATGTATATCTGCGTGCATCAAAGCGGGTTCTAGTTGTCGTGTTGGCACCCCGGGTCCAGGTCCTGCTCTATGATGCATATGCAAATTACTCAATGGACCAGGACTTGGATCCTTGCTTCGTAAAGAATTTACAGGCGGTGGTGGATACCCGGCGTAAAGTTTAACCCTCTCTTCTTCTTCTGCTCGAAATGCAGCAGCAGCCATTAATGGATTATAGCGTAATTGTTGTAAGGGATCGTAACGGTAATCCCGAAACGGATCCCCAGGCCATGGACCTCCCGGTTGACCAGTAGGCGCGGAAGGAGGTGGGAAATGTTGAATTGGATGCGCGCTCAAACCAGGGAGCATACTTCGTGGCATGGAATGCGGTGCAGGCATACTATGCGGATGCCTTGCAAGGTATGAATGAGGATGAGGATGATGATATCTCGTATCAGGCAGTGGACTTGGTCCTGGTCCTGTACCAGACGCTGTCCCAGGTCCAGGACCTGGTGGCCTTGGCAGCATCACAACTTCATCATCTTTACTTCGTGGTTCTTCTTTAACGCGAACTTCTCCAGTTTCTATAGGCGCCGATCCGTTTCTTAAAGGCGACCGTTCTCGACCTACAACTACGTGCTGCCGATTTTGATGAAGCAATCTTTCACGTTCCATCTCGCGTCTTTCCATCTCTCGACGTTCCTTGTCTCTCCTTTCTCTTTCTCGTTCGGCAGCCTCCTGTTGTTTTCTTTTTTCTTCCTTCTCGCGCTCCCGTCTCTCCCTCTCACGCTGCTCCTCTCGTTCCCTTTCTTTTTCGCGTCTTATACGTTCGCGTTCCCGTTCGCGTTCTCGTTCACGCTCTCGCTCACGTTCACGTTCGCGCTCCCGCTCTCGCGCTTCTCGTTCTTCCAGTTCGGCTCGTCTGTCAATTGCAGGTGGTTCCGGTTTTAAATTCCACGATACCGCCGTGGTTGGTGGAAATCCAGTAGAGGTTCGCTGTAATCTAAACAGCAAGAGAGAGAGAGAGAGAGAGAAAAAAGATAAGTTACACGTAATTCTTACACGAGTAAATAATTAAATAAATAATAATAATTAGATACATACCCTCTCCATGGATCATGTACAGAACCTAGGCCACCCAATGGTGGCATTTCCCTCGAAGGAGGAAAGCTAGAAAGACCAGGGAAATTTGGATTCGGTGCACCAAATGTTGACGGATACCTTCCAAACGGTGACATTCCTGTTCCTAAAATAGTTTTTATATACATATAATCAATTTCGGTTTGCGGGAAATAATATTTCGCATATTGATCGATGCGATAAATTACCCAAATGCGATGCTGGCGTCGATAGAAAACCAACAGGATGAGGTGGAGGTGGAGCTGGATGTGTTGGTGGTATATTAGTAGGAAATGGTGGTGCCATTGGAGGTGCTCCTATTCCGAGACCACTTCCTGGTCCTCCTGGATAAAGATGACTTGGTGGTCTTAAAAGTTCTGTTTTAGTATTAACGACACTTCCAGCTTTTGCTTCTGCTTGCTGCTTCTGTTGATGGTGATAAATTTCCCAAGCAATCCGAACATGCATTGCATTCCATTTCCCACTTTTCTGCATCAAGCATACAAGTTATAATGAGTACATTGAGCAATTTATAAACTTTTATGACTTGTTCTCATTAAAAAGATTACCTTTGGTGCAAATGATGTCAAATGATTTGGAGGTACAAAAGGAGTTGAAGGTGGACCAATTCCAGGATGCAAGAGACCAGTATTAAAACCAGAATAACTAGAAAGGTTCAGATTTCCACGAAAAAATGGAGATTCAACGCCTCCTAATTTTGGAATATCCTTGAACTAGGAAATACAATTATCATAAATATCACAGTATAAATGATAAATATTACTCTTACGTAATAAATACGAGGAACTACGTTACGTACTATAGGAGGTGGAAACAATGTTGTCGCGGCCGTTGGTGGAAGCAGAGGTGTAGTATGTTGATGCACGTGAGTATGCTGATGTTGATGATGGTGCATCTCCGTCCTAAGATATGGGGGTGGACCCAAATTGCCAACTCCAACTCCAACGTTTCTATCTTGGGATGCCAAGAATCTATTGTCAAGCTCTCGCCTTAACAGGTCTGCCTGACCTGCGACATGAGTCACCCCTTGTTTCGGTTAGTGTCTCATTCGTTTTGAACTTTTATTCTACCTTCTTTTTCTCTTTCTCTCTCTTTGTTACTCGAATTGAATACAAAATTGAAATATAGCTTATAAACTTACTTGTTTGGAAAAGTGACTCGGCGGAGAATGGATTAGGATTGGTCGTTGGCGGTGGTAGTGAAGGCAGTGACGTATGTGGACTGGAACTGGATACGGGAGGTGGTAAGGGTGCCGCAAACATTGGCGGAGGAAACGTATGCATGCCAAGTGGTACTGGTGGAGGAGTTGGCCTTGGAACTGATGTTGCTGTTGCCGGAGATAATTGTGATGTTGTGCTGCTACTGTAAGTTACATATGAAAATATATAAATTACCAGTAAAAGATGAAGAAACTATTTAGCATATACTGATTTCATTCATACCCAATCCATCCTTGTGGTTTGGTGTAAGCAGGTAGACTAGAATTGGCTGGAGAAGATGTGTTTGGCACACTTACAGGCGTTATGCTACCTCGACTTAGGCTACTGACGTTACTGCTATAATAAACAACATTATTATAAGACACTTGTTATAATGAATGAGAATATTTATAATTACAAGATTACTATACCTATAACTATCTCTTTCTCGATTTGGACTATGTCCACGAGGTGAATTATTGTTTCTTCCAGTCAAACTACAGGCTACCACGTCTCTGTGAGCAATGGTATTTGCTGTAGTAACTGTATTAGTTATTGTGGACACACATGTTGTGGTGGCAGCGCTCAAAGGAGTATTATGATTTGTGGTATTATTTCCTACAGGCTGTTGTTTACTTATATTAGTACACGGAGAAGCCCTACTTCCTCTCTAAAAATGAAATTAATCAGGATTAGTGCTTTATTCAACAATTATTCAAATTTTCGTTACGTATAACATTTATTTGAACCAAACAAATTGTCAATTACGACTCACCACTTCTGCCCTCGATGAAGCAGAATGAGAGGGAGATGGAACTGCAGGCGGAAGATATGGGCTGTGATTTAGAGCAGTATATGGTGTATAAAGAGGTGGATAAGATGGTTGGGTTTGAGGATAAGCAGCCATGGGTATCGATGGTGGATAGCTAGTAGTTGTAGCTCCGTTTGATGGTGCTGCTGGTGTAACACCTAAACTGGCTACTGCAGGACTAGTTGTATGACTCGATGAAACAAGGGGTACATTAGGTGGATGTAATGCCGGTATTGTAGTATGAGGCTGTTGGGATAAGGAAGGAGGTGGCAGAGCAGGGGAAGCTGGCCGCTGCTGCGGAGCTATTGCACGTGGGTTTGCTGCCAATGGACTAGTCATCTGAAAATACATTTAATCAAATGTATATCATTCATAGTAACAAAACGCCAAATCACAAACATTTACTTACAGGTGGTTGAGATATGTGAGGGGGTAGAGTAGGACTAGGAGGACTTGGCGCTGTTGGAACTGGTGCTGATGCAGGCACAGGAGGTGGTATAGGTGCCGGAGCATCCGTTGCTGGATTGGAAATTTGTCCACCCGTGTCTGGAGGTGAACCTCCTGCTCCGTTTGCTGGAGGCAAAACGTGCGGTGAAGATGATGGCAATTCGTCTACAACACAAAAGTTGATTTTAAACAAGCATTTATAAAAAAAATATGCATTATTGTTTTAAACATTACATACATTTACGTGCAAGGGGTGGTGGGGTAGAAGATTCAAAGAGTATCGATTCAGCATCCGAGCCCTAAAACAAGAAGCAATTTTTAACAAATTGTTGCTTATTTGTTGCTATATGATCTTTATGATACAATTACTTACCTTATCGTCTTCTCCTTCACTATCACACTGTAAAGAGAAAAGAAGATAGAAGATTGTTATTATAATAATTTTAATTGTAGATATAATATTTTAAGTTAATGACACTTACGATATAACCTTTACCCGAACTGCAATGACTGCTAGCCTATAAAACCAGTGAAAATTGCACAAGTATGAGAATTTATTCAACAAAGTAACTATAATATCATTTCATAATGTTACTTACATCGCTGAGGTGGTCCCTGGAACTGTCTGCGTCCTGGCAATCCCTAGGTATACCAGGGCCATGCAATTGTTCTGATGCTCTACCACTATCGTCACTTGTACCTGCATCTAGGCCCTGCAAAACAACCCAAGCATAGATCAATTCTTTATTTTATGTCAAAACATCAATCATGATTTGAATTGAGGAAACTTACCTGGTTAATTGTAGAAGGTGTCAGTATGGAATTGTGTGTATAATGATTATGCTTGAAATGATTTTTGATGTGATGCTCGTTGTGTCTATTATTTTGTCCTATGTCCACCTTTGGTTTTTCTTCCACTATTGACAGTAACGTATGCAACTTCTTTACATTATTTTTGCCAGCTAGCTTTATTGCACTCTGCAATCATAAAAAAAGTTTGAACTGCATTTTTATCTGAAAAAGAGATAATTGGAAAATAAGTAAACGTTAAAAATATGAATTCTTTTAAAAATATATTTATAAAAAGATTTTTTCTACTTTTGAAAAAAATATGTATCAGTGAAATTAAAATAATTTGCAATTTCAATATGAGAAGCACACTTTCAAGAATGCAAGATTACATTCTGAGCAATTGTGCTTATTTGCATGAAGCTAAGGATACTGTTGCAAGCAGATATCATGATAAACGTAATATAATCCTTTAGATGGGTTTGTGCGATCGCTAGTATCACAAGCTCAAATTAAAATAATTAAATCCATTCCTGGTGATCGATAATAACTATACTTAATAAACTAGGAATATTTTTGTACTCGTTGGTTACGCTTGCATTCAACATGTACATATAAAGTCCGAGCAACCAAGCAAGCGATTATATGTTCAACACGTATGGTAAACACACCACAGATTATCCGCCACAGATTTACTACACTGGCGTAAAAATCGAGCTGGATAATTTATTTTTTTTCATCACTGAAAACGTCGACGGATCCGTCAGGGTCCGTGGAGTGAGAAGGCACAAGACGAAAGATATGAAGTTGGTGCGCGCACACAGTAGAAAAAGCCGTATGAGAACGCCTTTCCGTCGGGTGCCTTTAAACCGCGATGTCAGTGCACATTTCTGAACGGGTGGCGCTCTGCCCCCTCCTCTGGCTTTTTTCTCTTTCGGTTTCCCCTGCGTGCACCTAAATACCGTTATCGCGACGGACGCGGTTCCCTCCCTCGCTGTTTCGCGAAACGAAAATAATAATCCGTTGGACGTTCGTTCACGATCGGTGATGAATTTCGTTTAAATTCGAGCTGCCTGAGAGAAACGGGCGTTTGCAAAGATGACAGCGGGATTCACAAGCAGCACACCATGTCTCGTGTGCGCGATGCAGCACACGAATGGTGGGGAGAATGAAAGAGGCAGCGAACGAGGTGACGGCGAAGGGGGGCGAGGGGGCAAGGGGGCGGTGGGAGGGAGATCGAGTACGAGGTGGGGATGAAAGGAGAAGAGAGGGGGAAACGACGAGAAAGGCAGCGGTGGAAGAGCGAGAAAGAAAGAGAAGACATTGACCGAACGAGCAGCCGCGCGACAAGGCCTCCTTTGCCGTGCCAGGCCAGCTGGAAGGAACGAAGCCTGAACCCTGACTTCTCTTTCTCAGCTCCGAGAGTGTTACTTTCCTTTTTCAATAACCGCGTATTCGCGCACGATCTTTCCTGCCCTCTTTGTCGTTCTCTCTTTCTCTCTCTCTCCCCTTCTCCCTCTCCCTCTCTCTAGCACAGTTGGCTACCAAAAGAAACACGATGGGAAAAAACCACTAGAACTCGCGGTGTAAAAAACTACCACCTAGCAAAAGCCATACTCCACCTGCGCACGTGTGCCAACTGTGAAGTGAAACCCCCTAGGACATGTACCGCGGGTAGATTACATGTTATATTTCTTGCAGCTAGGTGAATTAATTGAATAAACCGCTAGCTTGTGAATATACATGGAAAAAAAGAAAAGAAACATATGTGCAAGGATACGTCAGTTGTATTATTAATATAATACTGATACAATATTACGGCCTTTGGTGACTAAACTTCAGGTAAGCCAATTATGTACGATTCTGGAAGATAATTTTTTGCAGTTATTTGAATCATTAATAATAAATGATAAGAAAACGTATTTTTTAAGAGAAAATCCTTCAAATTTTAATTTTTGTTTTGATTTCAGAAGAACTTGCGGTTTTCTGCTTTAACATCATCGCGATATCATCGACCTGAATGTATTAATCATTAAAGTGGGAAAAGTCTTGGTAATTGTAGGATAATTTACATCTTTTAATTGTGTTACTTTGTTAATGATTCAATTCAAACTGTTTAATATGAACCATATGGTAAAAAGAAAACCTCTGATACTCTTAATGTACGTACGTAATTTCTGGTTTTAACCTTAACGAAGTTCTTTTTTATAATAATAAAAATCTCTTTATTTGTTGAGGCAAAAGTGAAATTGGGACGCAAAAATTCGCAAAAGAAATAAATTCGTATCTAGATAAGTTTGAAGAAGATAAAGAAGTGTTGGTCAATCTGGAGGCAAGGTTCCTCGACACGGGATGAGTAAAGGAAGGTCGTTCCCGGACGTGCGGACGTTCCACCGGTCGGCTACTCCGTGCTTTGGCTAGCCGGCTACTAAACTCGTTCGTACAACGTTGCCACGTCTATTCGTTCGGTGTTGACACGATCGGACTCTAATTCAGCTACTACTCACTGAGTTCGCATATACTCAGTCGGCGACGTTAATGCACGAGGCTCATACACATGCGACTTGAACGAGTGGATGATTTCAAATGAATTGCCTTCTACGCGTTATCTCAATCGCTATGTCATTTCAATCTATCCGTATATTTGATGACAAATAGAGATGAACATAAAAACATTTCGTTCGTTGTGAATAAATTAAACCGTTTAAAATTGTTTTATTTCACAAAATTATGAGGAAAGTATCTAATTATTTTGTTGCCAGTATAATAATTTAATATATCACGATTATAATTATAAAGAATATGTTATTATATCATATTACTTTATTCACACATATTTTTTATTTTAGGAGTAAAGTAGCTCAAAAACTGATCACACAGCTTTAATTATTGATCATTGATGAGGAAACAAAAGAGAAGCGCTTAATCAAACAAATATATTTTCATATAAACTAGAATTAAAGGTTCGAGTTAATTCGATATAAAAGAAATTGAAAATCATGTGGATACTTGGGATACGTTCTTAAATATTTAGAAAATACATTCATTACAGTAAAGTGTTAAGTATTTTAATATTGGTAGTAATAATTCATTGGTAGAATGATGTTATTCATTTCAATTCAAAAGCTGCACCGGTTATATAAATCATAAAATATTCAAAACATGCGATTTCAAGTTTTTATGAAGTAAATTGAGATATGTTAAGTTGTATTTCAATGAAACATTAATATTAAAAAACCTGATTTCAAATCAATCAAGCGTATCAAGAACTGGCCTTTACATTTAACAACAATGTTTCTTTCTTGGCGGGCATCGCTAACGTCGCGAGATTAAGTATTCTTCGCTCTCGTTTGTAACAAGCGCATAATAACAGTCATTCGGACATCTGTTTGACGAAAATTTCGGCTGCTTGCCAGTACCAAATTGACGTGCTGAGCGTGAAACGATACTGGCTGTGGTCCAAAAATTATCCGAAAGTAAACATATATCATGGCAGCATTGTTTATATTCTCAGTTACCGACTTCGCGTTTTTCTTTTCACGTTGATTTTTTAAAATATCTTTAAATTATCGCCAATGTCGAAAGTATGGAAAAAAACATTTGTTAATATTTAAACAAATTCTGCAAACGGTATGAAAAACGGTATAAACAAAATTTTGTATTTTTATCAATTTCTATTAAATATTTCTTATGATTTTTTCTCAGGTATTATATACGTTTGTAAACTAAAAGTTTGCAAGTGTGATGATGTTCAAGAAATAGGGATATGATTAATTTCCGTTGAATGAGATTCTTCATCGTGAAAAAATATATTTTAATACTGGTAAGAGAGAATGTCGAACGAAATATAAAATCGAAGAAGAGCAATCAATGTTTAACGTATGCAGATATCTATGTTTTGTCTAGTTAGTCAATACCAGCTGATGAAATGAATTCTACGAACACAAGGCAGGACAGAATGAAGGCAGTATGGAGTGCTGAGCAGAAAGAGGAAGGGGAAGGAAAAAAAAAGGGAGAAGGAACCGGTGGCAGTAAAAAGATTTACAGTGGCGTAAATACAGCGGTAAAGCGATCATCGTTCGACCATGGTGCAAGATTATTTTCAGACATAAATATTTCTCGCCGATTTACATAGTTCTTGTCTTTTCTGTTCGACAGGCACGTTCCATACGCAGTTTTCGAACGATACGCGCAATTCAGATGATTTGAGAATAAGTGCCGCCATTATCCTGACGTGCAACGTTTTATTGCGGATAATACCAACCACGATCGCTTCCGCAATAATTGCAGTTTTGTCAAGCATAAAAAAAGAAAAAAGAAGAAGCAAAACAAAAAATCATAACCGATCTCTAGTTTTTCTCACATTCAAATTCACTGTGCTAAAGTAGTTGGGTACTTGAGACTGTCTTAACTTTCATTCTTTCTTCGATACTGTTAATTGAGAAACGGATGACTGGTCGTATGAAATGCTCCCGCTTTTTCTAATTTGTACTTCTTCTCTCTTTCATTTCTTTTTCAAAATTCCATTCGACGAAGACGCAAGATAAATAAGTTACAGTCAAACACCTTTGTAAGTAATCATACGTTTCTCTTTCCTTTTTTAAAAGTATGAAATCACAGATATTAATTATATTTCAGTTTGAGATTTTTAATTCAATTCCAGCGTGGCCAAGAAAACCGATTAATCCGAGTCAGAGCAAGATATTTGAAAGTAAAGTGTTCGCCTTCTTTCGTGTTCAAATTATAACGAGAGGAACTGGGTCAACTCGCCGTGCAGGTGCACGACCGTGTTTCGTCCATCATCGATACACATCCCTTTTGTCGTTTCCGTATCGATTTGTGAACACGACTCTTTATAAACGTCGTTTCTGCTTTCTTCTTCTACGTACCGTTTGCGCACTAAGAAAATATTTATATGCGAGAAGCAACAAATATTATAATAAATATGAAAGATAAAGGTAAAAACATACAGTGAAATTTGAAAAGTGAAACAAGCAATGAAAATGTTTGTAAAAAATAAAACGAAAGGATAATGTAATGTTTTGTGTTTGCAGGACTATCCACTATGTAACTAGTAAATTTTACACGGATTAACGAGCAAACACTTGGAAATTAATCTATCCGGCATGTATCTGAAAATGAACCAAGCTAATCGAACGAGATAAAAATATAAATGCAAATCTTCACGCTGCGCCGGGCAGCGTGTTTTATTTAATTAAGAGCATTACTGTTCGGTTGTATCTCGTATTGATGTTGAAATCTATCAAAAAGCGGTACAGACACGCGTAACACCTACACAGGCCGTGATATGCAATACCTAGCCGAGTATTTTCCTGTTTATTATTAAAATATTCCGCCTCGTTACGCGGCGGCTGATACCGAATCGCGGCGCATCCTGTGATTCCAGTATGCGATAGAAATTATATTCGTCGCTAATCGAATGAATTACACATTACTTTCGAGTGTTTCATTAATTACCGTAAATCGAGCGACGTAAAATAGTCTGAAGAGCACATCCCCGCGATTCAATGAAATTTTGTGCATCCCTTTACGCCATCTTTCTGCCACCGAGCACGTTAAAATCAATCTAGGCACCCGGTTCAACCATAAATCGCATATCGATTTTCGTAGCCGTAATTCGATCAAAGATCCCTGTTTACCCTCAGCGATATGCAGCGTTCATTCGATTAAAACGAGCGAGCCGTGTAAATCGCGAGCAACAACGTTCTAGATATATAAAGAAGAAATAAAGGCAGAAAAAAAAAAGGAGGAACCATGTAGAGTGGTAAAAATTTTGTCAGCATTACACACACTATGCACACCGGATGCATGCACGTGAAACAATTGTTTCGCACAGTGTCAAGGTAACGACGGTCCCGTTGCGTAGTTATAAACGTGAAAAAAGAAAAGATCGTGCGAGTACGGGGCAGCAGAAAACAAGAAAGAGAGGAATGGCTGGAGGTACAAAAGGAAAGAAAGAAAAAAAAAAAAAATGGGTCGCGAGTCAGTTTCGCTCAGGTATGATATCTGTCTGTCTCGCGCGCGCGATCATCGCTTCGCTCAAATTCGCCCCGTTGATTTTCACCAGTGGTAAATACATCCGTGAGAAGAGGTGTAGCTCGAGCATTACCGGGTGAACTTTCTGTTGACGGATCACGTGGCAGAATTCAGGCATCTCCGTTGGCACCGGCAGCCGGGCTGATTTATTGAGTGGCGTGGCGTTGCTGACCTCACTCTCGCTACGGCTAACGACACTAAGAGAGCTCTTGGTAATCTGCCGAACGCCAACGATATCTACTCAAATATATCGAAATTATATGCCGGTGCAACGAATTTGGATTATTCACTCACCGATTTTCCCTCTCTATCTCTACATTTCTCTGTTTAAATTTTTATTTCCCTTTCTAGGGGGGGCTTTTTCATTCATCTACAACTTCTGAATCAACCGATCATTGAAGAGTTGAACATTGCGATCCAGTGTGTGATTTGAAAACTGAACACAGAATTATATATGCACGATTACTTTAAATCGACTACATTAATTTATACTATGTCGACACGGTGAAATATCTTTGGAGCATGCAGAACAATGAATACTCCCGTGAACTTTAAACGATGAATTAAATCATACAAGTAAGTGATTCTTCGCTTCAATCAGCAAACAAACGTAAAGTTTCACTTGAAACTATTTTCAGCTCTAAATTATTTTTTCCATGGGTCATTAGCGTGTGCAACAGCGTGCAACAAGTAATACATTATAAATCGACGTTCACAGAGTTATATTAAGGCCACTGGTGATGTGTCAAGCATTATTTGTAAATCAATGATTCTTATAATAGCCGGTTATGAAGTCGATTTTGATCAAAAGTTTATTGGAGCACAGAAATGAGCTGTTATTTGTAAGTGGGGTCACATAGTTCACATATTAGAATACAATAAATTGCACGATATAGTGAATCAAACAGATATATAGATTTCCGTATCTCGAGTACAAGATACTGCTAAGATTACGTATCAAGGTAATCAACACATTCTGAATCGTTGTTCACACATGTATACACGTAATACTTATTGTTTTCAATTAACAGGCAGTTACTCGAAGAATCGTAACACTCTCTGTCGTTATAGAAAAAGAAAAGTTATGTGCGAAGTTTATTTTTAGACATGAATTCGTTACAATCGTTATAAATGAGATTATCACGGTGTACCATGCACCAGAAGGCCGGATATACACGTGTGTATTTATATGTATACATTGTGTGTAGAATTATGCTCTCATGTGAAAAGACTATCCTTACGTAACAAAGTCGGCGAGCTCGACGTGACACTGACCTCACTTTAAATCCATAAGTGGCCATTAATTATCAAGTGGCAACGATTTCAACGATTTCACCGATGGAGGGCGAGAGCACAGCTGAAGAAGGGTGAAACGAAGGAGGATGGGGAGGAGCCAATACACAGAGTGGTCTGCTAATCAGTCCGTTCGGATATCGCAATATGTGGGATACGCTCGGTTGATTCTGAACACGACGAGTTTACCCTAATGTAATTAATGTCCGTCGTACAATGTGACGTGTAACGACAAATTCGATCGACATCGTTATTCATAGAAAGAGAGAGAATGGAGAGGGAGAGGGAGAGAGAGAGAGAGAGAGAGAAAACAACAAAAGAAAGTAAGAGAAAGAAAGATTACACTCGTCGATTGTCTGCACGGCCGACAAAGTCAACGCGATGTGCAGCACGTTTTTAGTCGAATCAATTATAAATAAACGTCCTCCTTTTAAGAGCGTAGTGTATTTTCAGATTCCATTCATTCATTGTGCTTCCGTGTCTCGTGAACGAGATGAACAGCTCACTCCGACGATCTAGGTGAATTTACAACTAAATAATGTATCGGACACACGTAGAACGAATGCACCGTGTTCGTTTTGTAATGATCTAAAGCTAGCCGATCTTTAATTGCTGGCTCGTAGACAGAATGTGACCTGATTGTGTATGTTACAGCGACGACGACCTTTCGAGGCGCCACGGCTGATTATAGGCTGCTGAAAATAATTAATCGATCGGTTATTTTGATTGTATCATTCAGATATCCGGCGTCTGGGAAACTTCGATATGTTTTTTAAATATTGCAACAGAATTTATCAGGTATCAATTAATTAATATGTATTCTCTTTAACCTCTTGCGCTGGAATAAGGTGCCACCGCACGTCGAGAATTTTTTGTTCCAAAATTGTAACAGTTTCTCAGTTTTAAGTATATTTATTTAAGTAAAACAAAATAGGCAAAACAAATGATAAATTTATTACTTCGCAATAATTTCTGTCCAGTGATATTATATCGACGAGTTTCAAAAGAAAGCGACAAATTATTGCATACGGTTCGGTCATTCGTTATGGTTCGCAATTAGTTGCCAGCGCAAGTGGTTAAATGAGTAGCACTAAAATTGTATTCCAGAATTATACTACATATTTAGATTCCAGAATTAAATTACATATTTTATTTTCAGATCTATATCGTGGGACTTTTTTCTCTTTCATTTTAAAAAAGTATCTTCTATTTAAATATAAAAATATTTTTACCAAGCTTGTTTTAAGAACGTCACAAGATACAAATACCGTTTACCTCGTTCCAGTAGCAGCAAAAGATTAGTTAGAGCAATACGATCGAACACGAGGCGGATAAATGAGAATCGTGTAGGGTACACGGTTCATTTCAGAAGCGAGCCGTATCATCATCATCGCACACGGTCCAGCGGATCATTTTTCATTTACGCGCGTCGGATAATGTGTATCATTGAATATGTCACTAATTGCTTGACAGGAGGATAAACATTTTTTGCGAAGATAAATTAAACGGTCGTGGTGCACGACAAGATAATTAAGTATTACGGTATGGTGTTACGTATGTGATAATAATCTCGCCACATGTCGACACACTCTTCTTGACCCGACCCATCGGCTCCTTTCTCTCTGTCTCTCGTAGCCGAAGAATGTAAAGACACGATCAGGGGAAACGACGGCGACGGCCAGCTTTCCAGTCAAGAGAAGGAAGGAAGAAAACATGTCGGATAAGAAAGAATCTGTGGTAGGGACAATCACCCGAGAGAGGTCGAACCGATCCCTGTACGTTGCGAGACGACGAAAAAGTCCAAAAGGATTTCCCTGCGGTGCAACAAGGAATTTGAAAAAGAAAATCATCGGCGCACAGATTCTCGATTCAGGGAATTTTTCAAAACCTGGCAACGCGTATCCCACCGAACGTAATAATGATTTTATACGCTCAAATCAATCTGGAAGATGTCACGTAATACCAAAAGCTAGATTTTTACAATTGTTCAAGGCTTAGATTTTTTTACAATTGTTTAAAGAACAGAGAAGAAAAGCTAATGTCTGATTAATTCTAAAATCGAACACGAGACAGCATGTATAAATAAATTAGCATTTTATTATTGGAAATAAGCGAGCAGCGGGTTGGAAGAGTGTCATAAAAAATACGGGCAATCTGGCGAATATTCTGTTTCATCCCCGAGCCAAAGCGTTGGTAATAGAGCATTAAAAAGGGTCTGGGTTTTTATTCCCACGGCTTTTCATAATTAGTCGTCGTCGTCGTCGTCTGCCGGAATAGCGATGCATATCTCGCTCCCCACTAATTGTTTGACACCGAATCAACATCCTACCGTGGCGTTTACATTTCAAATCATCTTACTCGTCGCTCCCGGGAGCAGATAACAAGCTATCTAGTAATGCGAGCACCAAGCCTGATAATTCACTTATTACTAGGTAACGATTTCTCACGATTTAATTAAGGATTACGTTTTGCTAACAGAGTGAGAAAATTTTGGCTTTCAAATTGACTTTTCATTAGACAGGGAAAAGAAAAAAAATGATACACGTACAGATGCATATGGATACGTATATATGTACTATGTGGTATGTATATGTATATGTACAATGTATATGCATCGCGTTACAGGCGGACAAGATTGATAAACGAAGATCTGGCATTTCCTGCTAAGCGTTGCACGCAGCTTACAGCTGTTGTGCACTGTCCAGAAGCTCAGGTTGGATCGCAAACCCGTTCAGGAACAAGAGAGACCGGTTTAAGCGGTTTACATCGTGGCTACTTTCTCCGTGACAATAACAATGCACTTTGTACTTCGATAATGCAAGAAATGGACGAGTAAATAACAAGTATGTCTTTTCAAATATCTTCTCTTCTCGAGACACGTGATATTACCACGAGCTAAATTTACATACATGACCAAGTATGTAAGGCACGCGTTTTGTCATTTAAACTTAAAGAAGAACGTATCTTTTTATTGCCATTTAATTTCTAACACACAGAGAGGAAGAAACTTGTTCGATGTGTAATTACGTAATTATCCAATCAAATGAGGTGATATCATGCAGAATATAACTACATACGACATAATTATGTCATTTTCCTACAACTCATTCAAATGTGTCATTTTCAATAGTAGAGTTTATGGTGAAGCGATACAGGAAGAATTCTACGAGCAATTTCTCAGGCACATCCGACTGTAAACTAATAATAATAATGCGATCAGCTGGTAAGGGTTAATCGTATGCTAATTCTAATGCGTGCAATTATAATACTCGTATATAACGAGCAATTGATAATCGTATTTTCTACTTTGAAACGATAACAAATGGAAGAAATTTACATTCGACAAGTTCTTTTTATTTTTCATTAATATATGTCTTTTTCTGTTTCATCATTGCAACAATTTATGCCCATACCTCAAGTGTACGTTCAATCATCTTCGTTTCGTGATTCAAAAAACTGCAAATTACACGGGATGCATATTATTATGAAAGCGTAACTGATAAACGAACGAGGAAAAGCACTCAAACAAATCCTAAGTATATGTATTAGTGATTCATGTTTATCAGCTACAAATCACTAAATAACATTTTTGTTCCGGCTGTTACTTCTCAGGTAGAAAGGAAATTTACTCGCCAAAGGTTCAAGATATTTTAAGGCTCTTCCTTTGCATTGTGCGTCCCATACTTTTGTCCAGAAATGTCCCAAACAGGCCATTGCTGAGGTCTGTCTTTCAATTCCTGGGGTCCCTTTATGCGATTGATAATAGTTTCACTACAGTAAATAGTAAGCAATTCCAACGATAGTTCAGGACGAGCAAGCAAACAGAATGTTCTACCATTATTGTTTCTACAATTTATAAGCTACTTTCTACAATTTGCAAGCTGACATTTCCGGGTGAATAGTCTTTTTTATTTCTTAAAAAAAAAAAAAAAAATTAATAATAGAAGAATATCATATATTATGGTTCGAAACTTTGCTCTAAATTATTATTTTTCGGTGACTGTTTAATTGTAATGTTCCACGATCATTCTTCCACGCCATAAAAACGAGTAACATTAGTGACATTACGATTGTAAAGGTATCAAGTTCAATTTATCAGTGGTTTAATTTTTCATTGACTACACGATGATCTCTGGCAAATATTCCGTTGTTTATTCGCGAATTTTGCGATTACTTATCGGTAATGTATGTCGACCTTTTTTTCTGAACACGTTTCTGAAGATAATCGAATAATATGTGTTTAGGAAAACTCATAACGATTTTATCATAAAAGCAATTAAAGCTTATTTATTGATACGGAAGAGAAACACCGGAGAGAATTTTTTCGAATAATCTGCATGTTAAATGATATCGGTTCGTTCAGTATTGGAAAATGGTATTGTATACGGATTGTGATTTAGAAATACAGTCAAAACGCTATAGACTAAGTCGGTCAGTTGATATTGTTGCTTTTATCTATAAACGAAAATTATAGCTCGTTAACGAAGACGATCGTGTGAGACGAGTTGGTATCGCGGTATACGGCAAAAATAACGATTAGCGGTTGCGTCTGCGATAAATCATGATAAAAGGTACTTGTAACGGCGTGAAAGAGCTTTCGTTGCCTCGTAGACGCCAACGTAACACCGTCATACCACTCTAGCGTGCTTCTTTCTTTGGCTCGCGCTAACCAAAGATAATAAATTCGATTTATGCTCACTTCGATGTATCGCTGATAAGGTACTGCGTAATTAAAAGCGTTCTATTTCGAAATGATCTTGATCGGTGTACACCAGTTTTTCCACGGTCGAACCCGTTCTCAGATGGAGTTCATGCTTCAATAATTTCAATCATACCTTCTAGATTATGCGCACCGTTCAAAATAATCATCTAATTGAGCAAGACAAATTGTATTTTCGGTCAAGATTTTTTGATACTTTACACACCTGGGGTATTACGTTTGTCTCAGTTTTATTTTTATCACTTCTGAAAGTTAGTGTTCGTACTATATTATTTATAATTTTTGGACAGTTTCTCAGCATGAAAAGATCATTCAGATTAGAGTGATTATTATACCGATCAATAAAGACTGACAATTTGCCCTTTTCCAGTTAATTTGCATTATTGATTTGAAATTTTTAACACTGTATAAATTCCAATATTTATAACAACTAGACTTTTATATCATGAAATTTCGTTATGGTCTTTAATTTGTAAAGTGGGTCTTATTCCAATACATATCTTGTATTTTACTTTCAAAGAGTTAGTTAAATTCTGTTTTTCAACAATCTAAACTAGGATATTCAATTTCTTAGTATAACGTTAAGATTCTATATAGTATAGTATTACAAAATTAATTATATACAATATATATTTTGAAATTTCAAAGTTCCATACTAAAATAAATCTTATCCATTTATCCTATACGCAGCGATAAAATTTACAATTGAAAATCCATCTTTCTTTTAAAGGTAAATCTCAGTCTGCAGAGCGTTGATGACAATTGAGAGAATTGGCCCTTATGCCTTGAACTGCTCGCAAAGTAGCACACAAGATTCCAGAAACACATGTACTTCTCAAACCAAAGAGATGATCTAAAAAATTGGGCCAAATGTCAGATTACACATGAAAGTATGAAAAATTAACAAATTATAAAAAGCTTCACTTTTATGCCAGAATTTTATCGACGAGTATTTTCCAAAAACATTTGTAGTCCACATAAATATTTTGATGCTTGTAATCCTGTACCGTATACATATGTATGGTATCTCTTTTAGCATGAATGCTTGGTTTCACTCTCCTGCATCGATCGGAAACACGATCCTCTAATTATCTTGTGCGACACACAGTTGTTTAAACGAAAATTGCATCGAGGAAAGAGTTAGAAGTGTCTCACACAATGTTAGATGTTAAACCATAACATTGGGTTTCGTGTTACTTTCATCAAGGTCTATTATCCTTCTGATGCAAATTTATGTCCATATCAAGAAAGGAAGTACATAATATGACGTTATGACCCAAAAAAAAAAAGAAAAGAAATTCATCATCTTTAAAGCACAAACTATACTTTAAGAGCCTTGTTTTTTATTCAATGAGCAGGCACAAATTTTCATGTTTTCTGCTCCAAAATATTTTTTTATTTAAAATTAAAAAAAGAAACATGTATGTAGAATTTTGTCTCATAATGACAAAAGTCTTTACATTAATGATTAATATCAAATTTATATTGTTATATATCTATTATTTTTTGTTACGTATTATTTGTTGTTAATACATGTTGTTGCATATCTATTATTTTTTGTTCCAGCGGCGAAATAAGCAATATAGCGTAAAACGTTCATAAATTAATTCTGCCGAATCAACGTAGCAAAGTTAAACGCTCAACCCTTTAATTGCACGAGTTGGTAATTTGCTGTAATTGGTTTTTATTACTCTTTTCGAGCAATATTTTTTGACTCGTCGAACAATATTACCTGGGCTGCTAGATGAAGGGAAATAATGAAATTTTCAGAGAACTCTTCAGCTTTAATATTGCAAGAAAAATCTTGTCGCTATATATTTGAATATACATTTCCTACGTGTGTTTTTTCTTTTTCTTTTTCAGTCACGTTGTAGAACGTTTTTGTATAACCGTATAAGAAAAAGGTGATCTTTCAACTATGCAACACGTTCATACATACTGATATAGTGAAAAGAACAGTTGTTGGTCGAGCGAAGTACGGTGAATGGAAACTGAGCAAAAAGGTGCAAACGAACTACAAGTTGCTCTAGCAGCCGGCCTCTTAAATGTTGTTGGCGCATAAATAAAAATAATCTCGCAATTATTTTCAAAAATGAAAATGAAAGAAGGTAAAAGACAATTAACTTTACATTTCTAACATTAAATAGTAACAACTAAAATATACACAAGATGTATCAAAAAAGTTAAAATAAAAGATATATATATATATATATAAGAAATGTATAGACGGAAAAATAAGTTTTTACCAGCATTTTACAAATTATTACAAAAAAATTATGAAATAGCTATTTTAAGTACTAATAATTCTAGTAAGAATATGTAAATATTTAACGTCATTAATACTGTATATTGTGCAGTATACACGTACAAAACTTGCCACAGGCAAGACAGAAGGGAGAAAAAAAGAAAGAAATAAAAACGACACAACGCGCGATGGTTCGAGCAAGGTTTGTGTAAGCCTGCACGCGTGCACGCAAAAAACATGATGATCCGTCAGCGAACATTGCACAGTGAATTAGTGACACAGGTGAGACTAGAATGTACACCGACGTTTAATAATAAGTTATTCTAGAAATTAGAAAATTAACACAATCAAAATGATTTTCGTTATTAGTAAGGGAATTACTCGAATACTTGAAGTATTTAATAATTTAATTCATTCAGGACTGACATTTCATTTTTAATGTTTTTTGTTTACGTCTACAGTTTAATCTACAATTAAATTGATAATAAGTAGAAACTGATAAACCAAATATTTCTCCAAAATCAACAGAGTTCCTTTAGATTTTTGATTTGTGCCAATAAAATAATTATGTAGTAATTCTTGATTAAAAATTAAAGTCATATTCTTTACAATGTTTATATTGTGCTTATTTTTCGGTAGATTTATATAAGTAGAGGAGATACTATAATTTAACATATGATATAAGATGAGAATTAAGAATAACAAAACCGCGCTGGAAATTTTATTCTTCAAAAGAGATGTATTTCAAAATTATTTAAATATTCGCGAATCTGTCCAACGATTAAATTAACAATTAACAAAAAAGTACATGTACGATCAAATGTCAGGGTGTATTAACGTAAGAAATAAAAGTACTAAACTAAATTGAGACCAGAAGAATGAAAAATATGGGAATTTTATTTGGATAGCACTTGAATAATAATCCAGGCAAACAAATATCTAAAGGATCCAAATAGACTCTCGATATTTTTCGCTATTTATCCCGCAAGTAATTCGAATACTCAATAACTTGAACAATAACGCGATAAAGCAATAAAGCAGTCTCCAGTTGGTACACAAATAAGAAATAAATCAAAGTTTAAATATTATGAATACCAACGACAGACAGGTTTTAAAATCATACAACAGGAATTCGAGTATAAAGGAGGGTATATACAGAAAAGAAAGAAAGAAAGAAAGAAAGAAAGAAAGAAAGAAAGAAAGAAAAGGAAGGAAGGAAGGAAGGAAGGAAGAAAGAAAGAAAGAAAGAAAGAAAGAAAGAAAGAAAGAAAGAAAGAAAGAAAGAGAAATGTTGGACTCACCTCGAGTTCTTCGTAGGTGCGGAAGGCGAGTATGGCAAAACCGTCGATAATATCCTCTTCGAAGGGAGGCTCCTTCTGGTTGGCAGCCGCGAGAGAAGACTTCTTACGAGGCCTCGGGGGTCGCGGTGGCCTGGGCGGTCGCGAATGGCTGTCACGAGGATGACCGGTCCTGGCAAGTCCGAGGCCAAGACCGGCGGCGGGGTCCTCGTCCTCGCCGCTGTGGCTGTCCTCCTCGTCGTTCGGCCGTTGTCTCGTTTGTTGTTGCTGTTGTTGCTGTTGCTGCTTCGCACTTGCCAGGCTCTCCCTTTGCGCCAACATACGTTGTGCTCGTTCTCGTCTCCGATTCCTTTGGTTCCGTTGTTTCGCCTCGATCTCCATCTCGAGGCAGACGTCCTGTTCTCCCGTGCGAGAGGCCGTTGTCGTGCCCCCCGCTATACGAGAGTATCGGCACGTCCACCGAGACACCTCACGATCGAGGTACCCTCAGTAACGACGACCGCGACGAGGACGACTCGGCTTGCTCGATGACAAGTCCTCGATGGAGGAACAAGCCGTAAGAAAATTGCTGCCAATCCGTGAACAAGCAGTTAGATAAACAAGAGTTAGACAAGAACGACGACGACGGCGACGACGACGACGACGACGACGACGCGAACGACGATGACAACCGTTGTATTATCGTAGTATCGTCGAGCATTCTATCTACAATCGTCTTTAATGCTGTTTTACTGCGAGAGGGAGAGAGACGATCAGGAAAGGCGGCGAGAGTGTAAAATAAGGAAAGAACACGGGAATGGAAAACAGAGAAAACGAGAATAAATGAATAAGACAGATGGAGCGAGGCAGAGAGAGAACGAGGGTGAAGAATGAAGGGAGCGCGAATAAGAAAGACACACTGACTTTTTGAATACACACTCGCGAGAAGAGACGGGACAGCGGACCCCGTTTACCGACGGGACACACGTATCTACAACACTCTTTGCTTGGATCACCCCGTATATTTCTCTCCCGTATATTCCAGGAATATCAGTTCCACGGTTCGCGACAGTCCTGCGAGAATGAGAATTAACGAGAGAGAGAGGATTTTCGTTGGTAAAAGACGTTCGTACAGGCGGTCACACGGTGTCACATCGATCGCGCTGCCGAGGAAGAGAGTCCGATGTGCGTGGCGAGTAGGTACACGCGAAACACGCACGCACAGGGCGGACAACGACAACGACAGAGGCCGACAAAACACCAAGAAGAAAGAAACCAAGAGAAATCACTGGCCATTAAACTAGTGTGCACTATCATCGGTGAAACAACGCACTGTGTGAATGATTAAACAGAAATCACAGACATGCCCCGACAGCACTAACCAACCAAATGTATTTATTTAACATTCATGTTCCAATGTTCGAGTCGTTTCTTTTTCGCCATGATCATCGCACACCATCGTACACCATATCATCGTACATCATCCTTCTTTTCTTCCTCTTCCTCCACGTCGTCGTCGACGACGTCCACTAGGCACCAGTAACACCAGTAACACTGCCGGCTTTCACGAGCTTTCGTCTCCGGCTGTCGTGTACGACCAATGGGGATGATATATCCACGTCTCGACAATAATGTGGCACGTATTATCGTTTCTCGACAGTGTCCCCGCGAGTCGCCGTGGCTAGATGCACCCAGCGAGGGCACGAAGTACACCGATTGTTTGGAATGGCGGATCGAACAGGCACGCACGGTTGCCGCATCGTGTGGTAAAAATGGCCGCGACCTGCCCACACCGTGCTTTGCGGTCTTGCACCTCTCGGAACGTTGTCGTCACGGGACGGTGACGCGTATCCCGCACTGCCACTGCATGTACATCTTTGATACGTAGCTACGGACACGAGCTAGAGAAAACGGCCAACCTAGCACACGCCCCGAATTACGCGTGGACGACGCGATTCTATCCTATCCTCTGTGCGATACTGCTGCTGCCAGTTCTTGCTGCTGCTGCTGCTGCTTCAGCCACCACGGCTATACATTTCTGTCATTCGTCCGTCTCTCTTTCTCGCTTCCTCATGCTCTTCCACCTCGCTTCCTCCTCTATCGCCTTCTGCTACTTCTGTCTCTCTTTTACTGAAAACAGCTATTTCCCTCTGAATACAACGACCGAGAACATGGCGTACCTTGCTTCCAAGACGGGACATGCGAACAGAAATTACGTTCGATGTGTGTCTGTGCCTGGGGTCGTGCCTTTTACACCATTATATTCCCCTCTCTTTCGCTTCTTTGTTTCTAGATACTTTCGATTTGTCACTAGATCGTAAGCAAGCAGCACCACCTATACGGATTGAGGATAAACCTTTATTCGATAGTGCGCGCAAGTACCGTTCGTTGGCGACACATACCACGTGCTGTGTCCGTTAGCGGGTAAAAAAATCGATCCTAAAAGTTTTTTCACGTAAAACGCGGTGATTTACGCCTAATACGTTCGAGAATTAAAAAGTACAAGTAATCTTTATTCCCTTTTGGTGGTTAATGACATTGTCTTTTTAAAGTACGTAGGTTTTTAACAACAAAAACATTGAGATAGTTATCATCGATCTCCAAATATTTGATGCACTTGCTTTTCGCGTGATTTCTATACACGGATAATCAATAGCATACCAAAAAAAGGTAGTTTCAGTACATCGCAATATTACATTTAAAATCACTAAAATAAGTAATCTAATTTTTCTTATTCTCGTACTATTCTCGGTTGTGTGAAAATGTTCACTCCGCAATGGTAACATAATTCTATCTAACGAAAGAAATAGTGGAAAAAGTCACTGTTGGATCAACGTATTAAGCCGTACCTGTAAAGGCGCGCCTCTTTTGAACCAGTTTCGCGGAACCAATTACGCCCGCCGAGCAAACTCGTCGTATCTTGCTGCCGATTTCGTTCGGCCGGTTTTGGCGATGGCCACGTTTCCAAATCCATATAGGTAAGCTTGCCCAGACACACAGCTGACGTGGATCGCTTTTCTTGCTCGTCTACACGCACGAAAACGTACATGCGCCACGGCTGCGTACGACTCGTCCTCCCGGAAGAATAACTCGAGGTCAAGCAGATGAATTTTCATACTGTCATGATTCTGTTACAGATCTCCAGCCAACGATACATGTATGTTCTCCAACGTGTCGCGCAAAGTCAACGCATTATGTTTATATGGCGGACGTCTGATTAATTGGTTATATACGCTACTTGGCACGTTGCTGTTCCACGTTGTCGTCCTCGCAATTTCTGTTATTGACATTGGCATGATTACTCGATACGATTGTAATACCTGTAGACCACTGACGCGTACTTCTCTCCAAGGACAGTACAATCCGCGAACTGTATATAGAGAACGAGATTAGCACCAAGGAAAACCAGGATAATGAAATTACGCGTGAAGAGAGAAGGTACCCGAGAAACTTTAACGCGAGATCATTCGTTCGTTGTAAAGTTTCCTTTAGGAATAATAATGATTATCCCAAACGCCACGGCGGAATTTTAATTAACCATTGTCCACCTTGGTGTAAATTGAGCATAAATGAGGTTCTTTATCAATTAACTCTTCATCGTGGATAAATCTGTAATTATTTTTAATCGCTTTAAACTGGCTTTATTACATTGTTCTATCATTGGGCGATGAAATTGAATATGATATTTTAAAGCTGTATCTTAAATTTCTTTCTTTCCAGTTTGTTGCATCTTACGTAAGCGTAAAGTACAAAATTCTTTGAACACGACTAGTTTTGAGCTACGCAGTCGTGCCAATAGTACCTATTACGGTTTCACTGTTGAGTGTAAACAGAGCGCATCGATGCAATATTGAGTCATGGAATAATGATCGACAGCAACGTGAACGATCATTATAATAGCAGACATTGCGATTGCTCTGCGATGATGAAACTATTACTTGATTCTTCGAATGACAGTCGATTAATATTTCTAGAGTAGGTGAATGTTATCCTCTTTCTTCTCTGTTATTTCGTTAAGCAACCTTTTTTGGTAGCGGAGGCGCGACCACAGATATTAAGATACGATATTTGGATTATGTTCGCCGATGAATCATGAATTCACATGCACGCAGAATAAAGTATTCCCTTGGAACGTTGTATTTGCATATCAACCCCCAGTGCTAAGAATAGAGTTCTAAAAATATATTCGATGCTTCTGTCTTTCGATAATCCATGTAGGAATGTGAAATTTTACTTCCAATTTATTATCAATGTCAAATTTTAAATATTATGCATATGTCGGTGGCCAAAAAAAATTTGTTTAATACAGAGTTTCAGATTTAAATCATCAATAACATTTTGTTATATTTGAATTAGAAATATACTATTTAGTGCTGAAAGCTAGAGTCGTATATTAATGTCGTACATGGTAATTACTCCATTAATATTTATATTCCAAGTCAGTGATTGCAGAGCTGAACTTTGTTCAAATCTTAAACAGATGGAATCATTACATATTGTTTCGTTACACGATATTTTTATGAGTTTGATAATGATTAAATAAAATAATAAAAATAAAATAATAAAATCACATAGATTTTTTTATAAGTCTCACGAAGACTCACTTGTGATCTGCTGACCGATTTTGTTAAAACACGTTCTCATCTCTCGCCACAATATTCCTTAAAAGTATTGTCCCTGATTCCGAACTCCGTCTTTTTATTGACAAGGGAATCCTTTAGCCTCACTCCTATTCTGCTCAATTTTACTTAGATATCTATGTATAATTTTTACATGGAAAGTGTCGATCGACAGAATATATTAACAAGTTAAAAAAATGGATGTCATGTATTTCAACTTTACATTTCTCTTCCAATACTTCTCTCTCAATACTTGCTATCTTTTCCTATTTTTCTTTTTTTTTCAGGTAAGATCTCTAATAACATATCAATTTAGACAATTAAGTCTATAGAAGAGATTACTGGTCACCGATTGGATCCAGCTTGATCTCATCACTACCGATAGTTCGGGTGCGCTTCGTGCTGCTCCGGTGATCTTCGTCTCCCACTGGGAGCACCCCAGCGGTTGGCAGATCCGTCAGAAAGTGCTCGACGGACGGACAGTATTGTGAGCGCTGGCCACGGCAGCATGCGCGGGAATTTGGTTTGCCGCTTGTTCCTCGATTTTCCACGCTGTGACACTTTGCTTGTCACTTGACAATTTGTTTAACGACGAGTACAGCGGTTCCTCTTCTTGTTGTCACCTGTGCGTTTGTATTCGCAATCGAAACGACAAGACTATCGAAGAATTGTTGCACTTGATCTATCCACGGATTTAAGAGCAGCGGTCATTGGAATACTGATAGGAATCAGGTGAATGTAAACACGGCTCTTTCTTTTTTTCACCTGCCGACTCTCACTCTCTGCTGAACTCCAGACAAATCTTACTTCACGCTATTCTCTTTCATCGCTCACCATGATTTTAAAACGTGCGCACTTTCCTAGAGAAGGCTGGCCGCTCCGTCGAATCGCTTTTTCCTCCGAGGATGTTACGAGACTAGCATTGTCAGCCTCTTACGTAATTTGCCGTGCACGAGCACCGATGGGAATCTTCCCAGTATATAAGACACGTTTCTAGTCCACGCTTCTCTTTTTTTTTTCTTTTTTTCGTTTGATTATAGCAGATGGATTTTTTTACACACTTGCGTATTAATTTGCAATTAAATTATTAATTGATATGATTTATGAATATAATTTGTAAACAAGAAAGCAGAAAATGCAATTTATTTTTCTTCAGTTTCGGAGAAGAGCGGCCAAAGATTCTCTATTCTGGGATTCTAAATGACCTAAACTGTTCTTGCTTAGATCAAACCACTCTTTGCTTAGAGTTTCGAGTAGTACATTTTAATTTAAACACCATCTTCATTGTCGTTCTGTAAAAATAATTCTTTCTTTTAGAGGGAAATTGAATGAAGAGATACGTGTCACACGTAAAGTTGCCGCGCTTATTATTTTGCCTCAAAATGGCGACGTCCTTGTCGAGGTCACGTGTTCATCGCATTACACGCATACCGCCTACGAGTGTCCACCTGTTCTCCGATCGCTCTATTTATCTGTCACTTTTCGTTCTTCGGCCACGCATTTAAATCACCGGCGACATGTCGCGCGGTGATTTAAACGCCATCCACCGAACAATCGCATTCGTTGCTCGATTCACGATCGGTGCAATTTAAGACTCACATCTCCTTTACTACTTGTATTTACCACCCGTGTGATTTTCGACTTTTATCGGTGACACTGTTGATTTTCCATTTAGAAATTTAACAAAGACTTTCGAGAAACATTTATAATTCATGACACTTAATAATCATTGATTGTAAATCCTTTAAGGGGACAGGACAGTTTGATGGGCTTAAAAATTACGAATACTTTGGAGGGTTAGTAATTTTTCGAAATTGTTAAAAATTAAATTAAAAAATATTCGATCCCTAGTAAATGTTACACTAAAGATACGTACCAAGTTTTACAGTAATCGGTTGATTAGACTCGGAGATATCTTGCACACCGTTTCTAAAAACCTAGTTTCAAGAAAAACGCGTTTAAAGTTTCAGAACGTCATTTTTTATGTTTTCCTCTACTTACTTTTTTTACTTATATATCGCGACTCACAATTCTTACAATTCACAACTAAATTGAATCCAAGTCCCCTAATATTCGATTCACCAAAAGTAATATTTGAATCGCACGATTTACACTTTATAATACTGCTTGAAGTTGTAAACAGTGATACAAATACAATTTATTCTGTATCCGCGGATTTATTATTATATCCCCAAAATAAGTCGTTTTAAAGGCCAGGACCTTTTGTATCTTATTTCTAAGATTTCAAACTACTATTTAAAACAAACAAAAAAAATCGATTTTTTGAAAATTTCAAACTGTCCTGACCCCTTAAATTAATTTTTTTCTTTTTACTTTTGAAGGACGCAAGAGAGAAACGATATTGTACAGTATTGTATTGAAATAATGTCGATGGAATGTTTCACGATGGAAGCCGAGAAACTTCATCTCGTTCGCAGTGACAACGGAGCAGAAAAACGTCCTCCGCGATGGACAGTTTTCACTTGGTTTAGCCGCAGTGTGACACATACCTGACGTCACACGCATATCCAATGAGAAGAGACCGACACGGTCGTATATAGAATCGTCGTTGGTGCGTGATGTCAATGCGAATTGCACTTGTTTTTTTCGTTTCTATCTCTCGACTGACGTTGTCTCTTCATTTACAAGACTTCTCTAGGCTGCCTCTTTTCCTTCTCTCTCTCTCTCTCCCTTTAATCGTCGCTAGTCGGGACATCGGTGCGTACCGGTTCGAGGTAGCCGATTATTTTCTCTGGTAGCCGTCATTTGCTCTAAGACGGCACATTATAAGCCTAGATTCTAGGGGAGGAAAAATCGAGATACTTACGTACCTGTTCCAGCCAGGACAGGGAGAGCTCGTGCGTAATTCCAACCGCAAGGACGCAAGTGTTCAATGGCGTAGGCTAAAACTTTCCTTCGATCTTTCTTCATTAATTGCAATCCCACTTTCGGAACGAACGGTTTCGATATCCATTGTTAACGTTTGACCGATATATTCTCGATATACACGAAGAATTACACGAGCTACAATGATCCTCTAAATCGTAATCTTTCATTTTTAAAAATCATCCGTAACTTAACAAATTCTTTTATATATATATATCTCGAATAGATAGAAAAATTTTCTTAACGATTCTCATTTTATAATCGAGAGGTATTTATTTTTACGTTGCTTTGTCAATTCGTTCTTGGACCAAAGGGTTAAACAATATACGCCACTGTCGTCGGAAACTGGTCGTACGTGGCGCACGCGTGTCTTTAACCATCTCGATATCGTATCGCAGCCCATATCGAGGTGGTCGTGACCACAAACCCGCGTGCCACTGCGGCCTTCGACTTCCATGCAGAAAGAGCGTCCTGATGAATTATTATGCCCTGCTTATACACGTATACACGCTTGCTGGACATACGCGGCCACGATTACGCTAGAAGTGTCAAATAGCCTGCATCTTTGATGACATCGGTCGCATCTGTCACCTCTTGTATATCCTGATTGTTCCAACGATTCTCTGAATCGCCAAACTCCAGACCATTTTAGCTGTTTGATTATCTTCTATTTTCTCTTACGAATGGATAAACTCTACTCTTTCATACGAGACATCGAAAGGGAATATTGAAACGTATTGTTATACGTGTTCATAAAAATTCAAAAATTCACAATAAATTTCATATAACATTTTTTTTTTTTTCTTTTGGCCCCTAGAATAAGCTCTCGCAGTTTGGCGGGAAAAACCTGGAACACCATGTATATGATATATGGTTTGTGGAAGAAATATATATATATATATATATATATATATTTTAGGGCAGACTTTTATTGGAAGCAACCCCCGAAACCAACAATTTCACTTCCTGCCACGACAGCCTCCAACAGCGTCACAGGATTCACCCAGCAGGTATGATCGAATGATGGAGGTGATTTCAACACGCCGATACGAGGCTCGTCCACCGCCAGCGAGCCATCCGCCGATTCTCGTGAGTATATCTTCTCGTCTTTGTACTTTATAAATGTACGAATCATTTATTCCCGTGCTCTTCTACACATACAGTCGAAGAAACGAGTTTAACCATGCGACTTCTATTTTTTCCCTGTCTTTTCTTTTGCAGATCGACCCTGAGAATTCTGTAGCTTTGGTCAAAGAAGGTAATTTCTCGGACGTGATCGTCATGCATTGTTTGTTCGTGATGCGGACGTTCGAGTCGTGATTCAAATAACTAGATAACGAGATAAGAAGGTAGGCGTGTCGCGCGGAAACCGAGGTCTGGCAAATATTTAGCGTGTTAACGCATCAACGAAGGTTCCTCTTATTCTTGCTCGACGTCGCGAAACGGATCTGCAATGATCTGCAATCATCGACTTCTCTCTTTTTACCTCTCTAGTCGCCTATCTATTTGTTCTGTCAGAAAGATTGGTTTTGTCGCAATAACGCTAGCGTTACGCGGTGCACGTACGGTCCAAGTTGGGACAACACTCGCTTCCGCTTTCAGAGGAATGGGAAACTCGAAAGAAGAAGGAGATAACGACCACCAGGCAGATCGAGACGAGAGTGAAGCGACAGGTCGTGCTCGAGGATGGCGAGGTCGTGGTCGATTCAGGGCCCTTGGTCACCACGAATACTACCGAGGACATCGAGCAACAGGAACACACCACGCAAGAAGTAAGACCATCTCGAATGACTCAAGCTCGCGATAAAACCTTTCGGATTACTGCCATTTTACCGATGTTTCTTCTCAGAGACGAACAACCGGCGACCAACCGCAAGAAGTTGAATGGCCAACAGGTGGAAGACGGTCTGCCGATGGCGGTAGCATAGTTCAGAAGGAATTGAACGAGACGGTGGTGAGGAGTCGCGAGGAGATTGAGGAGAGACTGGAAACAGAAGATCGTCGACAACTGGGAGATATCTCGGACGAGGTATATCTACACCGCGACACACCCACACCTAAATTCCACCTGCGCGTGCCGTGATCGCCGGCGTGTGTACACGTTCTTTTTCTCTCCTTCTTGATCGCCGCGAAAAGGTCAGCCTCTCGCCTCACGCCAAGGTTCATCCCACGACGTATCCACGATGATTCTTCGTGGAACACAAATACGGTCCTCGTTTTTGACCAGCTTCCTTTCCCGGTATGAAAACATTTCGGATTTCGGATCGACCCGATACACACGCGGACTCTGTTTAATTTGGCCAAGGCCATCTTGCGAGACGTGACACGCTGTTCAACTCGGCTGAACGTTTCTATTTGTTCTACTAAATTTGCAAATGACGACTTCTTTCAAAGTGTGTCGTACTTTCTCCTAGAGAGAAATGCTGTTTAACGTCATAATTGATTTTACGAACGTGACAAGCAGAGAGGTGAAAAAAAGTATGCAGTATGATTAGATTAAGGACAGTTTGACGAGCCTAAAAATTAGATTTGTTGAAAATTTCAAACTGTCCTAACCCCTTAAGTGTGTCAACACAGAGTTTCTCAACACTAAACAAAACGTTTGTAGACTTATGTTTCACTTGGATATCCAGTGAAAAAGTTCTGCATGTAACGATTATCTAATTTACATTTGCATTTCGCATCTTTGTCAACTTTCGACTCGTATTTGCACACGACAATTCACATCAATGTCTGCGTCACTCCTTGCTAAAGAGCGAATTTCTCCGACGATCGACGAAACCATAAATTTGTAATTCTTCCGCTTGCCTGTCAAACGTCTTCAAAGGGTATCCGTGAACGCTTGTCAACGGATGATTAATGAGACCAGAGCGGAAAGAGACGAACACGGAAGGAAGCGGCTGTGCATCGAGAGAAGATATGCAACAGGTCTATCGTGTGCCCGATCATATTTGTCACGCTGCTCATCATAAATCCATCCTAGTCGAACAGACGGAATATTCTCACAAAATTTTGAGAGAATTGAGCCGAAAGCTGTTACAAAGTTTCTACAGAAATGGTACTCTGGTACCTGAAAATACGCCTGAAAATTGAAAGCATCGGTCGTGAGACGGAACTTCTTCATGGCACAGTAACATTTCGCGTAATCATCGTTGCACGAGCAAAACGAGATGGAATCTAGTTGGAACGAAAGTGGAAGATCCTCTCCGGAGTCGATCGAGCGTGCAACGAGGCTTGCTAGTTGCGATAGTGGAGGAAATATCTGGTTGGTGGGGGGCTGGCTTCTGGATTGCAAAAGCCAGGCAACAGGTATATACGCGTTCGCGCTTGAACGATTCAGAAACGAAGAGGTCGAATTGTTCTGGATGAAGACGAACGAAAGGAAAGAGAGGCAGAACGACGACGCGAAGTAGGGAGAGACACACACGGAGCGGAGAGAAGAGCTGAGAGAGAGCAAGAGAAAGGACGAAGGAAAGACAGGTCAGAAGAGCAACGAAGAGAGAGAAGACTCGTCGAGAAGTGGAAGTCGATGATCTCTCGAGTTTGCTCTCCCTTCACCGAATGGCGACGAACGAGCCGAGATGGAACGATCGCAGTCACAGCAGCTGTTCCGCGCTCGACTATCTTCGATGTTTCTATCTGGCCGCGGCCGACACACGTTTCACTCGTTACTCTCTTCGTTCTGATCCGTTTACCGAACGATTACTGGGATATTACGTGATCTTACAACGGTGATAACCTTGCCATTGTCATCTTCGTTTGACAGAGTGCCGGTACGACGGCCACCTCTGGATACACGATTCCTCGTGGATCCTTCGCCGGTATTTTATGAAACAGTGATAACAAAAACAATAACCAGTGTCTATAAAATGGATCGTTGTATTTCAAGCTACATCCACAGGTTATTTTTATATTATTTATAATATGAAATTTTTCAAGTGCATACAGTATAAAATTGATGTGTAAAAATTGCTTTCAGTCTTCTCTCGTTTGCTGCTTTTTCTTTAATTTACGTATCAAAGATAAAGAACGTCCTTGCGAGTCGTCCGGTGATCTACGTGTAAAGTGAACTCGTGTACTTTCGCGCAAAAAGAATAAACTCGACGATCTCTATTAATCTCGAAGGTCATTTAAGGTCGTGCATTTCAATTTCTTTTGAAACGATCGATAATATTCAGACTAAGAGAGATGTTTACACGAGTGTCGGATTTAAAAAACAACCTACCCTATCGTTAATTGATAGTGACCTTTAATAACCTCGACTAATGCAGGCTATTCTACTACCTTTCTTGAATCGATGACAGTCTTTAAATATCTTAAATGAAGTATCCTTCGATACAAACAAGTGTCGTTCGCTGCGTGATATCTGTGTTTAAAACATTTTATTTCTCGTTCTCATTCTCTATATCATTTATATTTAGTCATTCAGGCCATATGTAAATGTTGGAACGTCTCATGGATATTTAACACAAATCGAATGCTCTTCATTGCCTCTGTTTTCCAATTGTTTTATGACGAATAAGTTTGTAAATAATAAATAAATATCGCAATATGTAAGATATTAATTCCTTGCGCTGGCAACTGGTTCGCGGACCATAACGAGTGACCGAACCGTATACAATAATTTGTCGCTTTCTTCTTCTTTTGAACTCGTTGGTACGATATCACTAGATTAGAAATTATTAAGAAGTAACAGACTTATCATTTGTTTCGCCTGGGTTACATTTAAATATAATTAAAACTGAGATTATATTATAAATTAATTATATTATATCAAATATAATATAATTAAAACTGAGATTATATTATAAATTAATTATATTATATCAAATATAATATAATTAAAACTGAGATTATATTATAAATTAATTATATTATATGAAATATTATAAATTAATTATATTATATGAAATATTATAAATTAATTATATTATATGAAATATAATGTAATTAAAACTGAAATTAATTGTACTTGAAACTAAGAAAATGTTGCAATTTTGGGACAAAAAATTCTCGATGCGCGTCACTCCAGCGCAACATGTTAAATGTAATAACATTTCTTAATAAATGTAGCGAGTAGCCTAACGAGGATAAAATTTTACTTAGTTCAGGACGTCGTTTTACATTTGTTTGTCACGGATGTCGAGTGTCGTGACCTTCGTCGTTAGAAACACCTTTCTTTCCACTTGTTCGCAAAGGTTTCGCGTGCGAGAGCCAGACGATCCGGTTTATCGCGGGCGAGATTTCGGGACGCGAGGTGATTCCCGACAGATAATAACTGGCCGGGCCGTCCTAACTGGCTAAACGGTGACTCGTCTGGTTTCAGGCATACCAGAAGGCTGTAAGAAATAACCGGGGCGATCTGAGAGTGGCCCTCGCCGAATCTTCCAAGCAGTTGGCGTCTCAAACGGGTCCCAGGGTCGTCCAGCACACGACCAAGTCGAACAAGGTGATCGACACGGAGAAAACCTTGGAGAAAAAGGAGCTTAAACACGATGGTTTGATAGTTACCGAGAGGAAACGAACGGTCGAGCACGAGGAGGTTTGTCCCTTCAAATGTCAGAAACAATTGGTCAGAAATAAATGGCACATTTGGCAGTTCACATATTTAATTTGAAATGCCATCCAGAAATTGCTGAATTTTGTTTCACTTTATTCTCTTATACTTGTAACAGTAAAATATTTGCTGCTTCTCGATAGTTCCAGATCCTTCGATTTTTGAGAAGATTTTATCAATCTTCAATTATAGTAACCTGAGTGTTTCGATCTCAATTTCAGATTAAGGACGACGAGGTCCCTGACGACGGATGTGATGTAGATGGTGACGACGCGTCAGAAAAGAAGAAGGAAAGCTCGCATAGATTCGTGAAAAAGAGGGACGAGGACGTGGTCGATTATATCTCGGGTGGCGAGAGGATCGCCCGTGAAATGCGCTACGTCGCAGAGACCACCGAGGGAGAACGAATCGGAGATTGGACACCATCACCTACAGCCATGCGAACTACACGTTTCCATAAGCATTCTGGTACCCCTTTTTCTTTATTCTCAATCTTAGAAAAACTTTCGAAAAAAGCTACACTTCAAAATTCTGCGCGTTTCGTTACATGTATACAGAATATGTTATTATGTATTATGATTAAGATTGGACGATTATTACAGGTTTCCCTGCAGAGAGCTTCCCAGCTCGGAAGGACGTTCTAACAAAGAAACCACTGGACTTTGAAGAGGAAGATGAAGCGAGAAAGTTTGAAACGTCCAAGTGGTTGGAGAGCCATTTTGGTAGCGAGTCGCGTTCTTCTCATGGGTCCATCGATGCTGAAGATTCCCCTCTTCCAACTAGCGCGAACACGAGCTATATTAATATCACTATGAAATCTTGCAGTCCCAAAGAGCGGGATTATCAGACTGCTAGCTCCAATCGACATCAACGGCGCAGTACCGGTCGTGATTCAATATCACCCTCGGGATATTTTCACGGAATAAGCGAGTGGTCTGAGAGATACCAAGGGAGAGGTATCAAACTATATTTCACCCAAAAATAATCTTTGATAGATACTGAATTTGCAATATTTTATGCTATTTATAACATTATTAAATATTTCTATATTATCCAGAGAGACAGAATCAATTGAGAACAAGCTCGCCGCAATACGTGGAGACAGTTCGCACAAACGGTCATGCTCACGATCACTCGAAAAATCAAGTCGACTCGACGTACTCGAAAACTTACGAGTCGGTTCTTCGTCGTGAACATCAGGAATCGTTCGATCGAACGTGTACACCATCTCCGCCTGTTCGACGAAGATCGAAAGAACAAGTATACATTCTTATGATTCTTATCTATTATACGTGCCAGCTATGCTCTTGCACTGCACCGTATGGGTACACTGATTTTGATTTTAGTGGACAACGAGGTCTGAAGAGAAGGCCAATGTAAACGACTCGATACCAGGCCGAACTTCTAGCCCAGTTCACGTCGTGCAGAGAACCTGGGAGAGTCGCAATCGAAATGTCCAAGAGCAAACAGTCGAGCAAGACAATCGGAAAAAATCAACATCGAGATCGCGGTCGACGTCGCCGTTGCCAGAATCGAATTTCCGCAACAGTAAGAAGTCAATCGAGTTTGCCACATCAACTCCTGTTCGTACCGAAAAGAGTAAATACCAAAAATACTTGATATGAATATTTTGTTTTTAAAAAGACAATATTTCAGATAGGTATATACGCGTGTATGTTGTAAATGTTCAAGGTTCAGGACACTCGAAATACAAGATCGGAGAGTCGTTCAGGAAATTAGTTGGGAAACTGCGTTCCGCCAGCAGTGAAAGGAAGAACAAGCGGTCTAACAGCAGCTCGATTTCTCAACTGACACAGACCGACGACAGTGGACCAACCTACATGCAGTACAACGTGATCGACAAGAACATTCCTCTGGTGAACGAAAGGGACATGGAGGAGAAACCTCCCGAAAGACCACCAAGGAGCCACGCTGGGACAAATAACAATGCGAGCAAGATCTCCAAGATGGTTAAAACAAGTTCCCACGTGGCTCAAGAGCAATGGCAACGCAGCGAGTCGACGCCCCCGTTGCACAGGTATTACCTCGGCGAGGATCCCTTCGGAGGAAGCATTTACGGCCGCGAGAAAGGATACAGAGATGTAAGAAGATCTGGGAAGCCGCGCGGTAGAACCGTCGCTGAAACTGAATACAGGTAACTAAGCCAAGCAATAATAAAGAGCAACATTAAACTATGCTAATTGATGCGTATATGCGTTAGTTAATCGTTAAAAGTAAGAGCAGCGGTATCGTATTGCCTGACTACGAATGAAAGGCGTAATCGTATAAGCGTCGAAAGACATTCCAGTAAGCTGATACAGATTTACGTAATCGAACCTGCAAAACGGTGTGCTTCGTTGCTTGTTAAATTGTACATGTATATATATATAATAAGTGCACATTTCACGACGAAATGTTGCTCGCTTCGGATGGTGTGGGTGAAGGCTGCATGAAAGGGAGTTTGAAGCATGTCTCTATGCCGCTATGTAGTTTCGTATGGGCTCGCCAGCCATCACGAAGAACGATTCCTCCGCAGTCAATTGTCGAACCGACGCGTTTCAGCGTCTCGTCCAGTTCACTCGGCAGGTTTAGCAAGTCAACCGGTCGGCTAACCAACGATTACGAGCGAGAGGAACAGTTGAGGAGCACGCAAACTCTGCCGAGGAACCTGCACACCGGTGGACAATACGCACGGTCGCAGACCCTATCCAGACGCCAGCAACCGGTCCCTAGCGCGATCAAATTGGGAACGTCGCACGGCAACGTCCCATTATCGACGAACCAGCCGCGTCAGTACGGAAGTATGATCAATATTTCCATCAAGAATACGGTCATGTCGCCGAAGGTGGCGGCATTGCAAAGCAACGTTCAACCGCCGGTCAAGCCCGAACGAAGTTACAGATCCTCGTTGTCACGTAGCAAGAGCTTTAACGTCGAGGCTGACAGAAACGGCATCGACACACCACCTCCCAGGATACCGTATACATCCAACTTGCAACTGAACAGATTAAACGAAACACCTCCGTTGAAGAGTCCAGGCATTTTGGCCAGTATCAATCGTAGCAACAGGGATTTGTTGAAGAACAGCAGACACGAGTATTAATCAAGTCTTCATTAAGTCGTTCAGTTAGGCACTTTTTAATAGTTTTATAATAACTGTTTTTTTTTTTTTTTTTTTTTTTTTTTTTCTTTAAATACGGTTGAAGTGGAATCCATTACGGATTAGCGGGTATTAGTTATTACGTATAAGTAGTTTATGGTTTATGATTTTTTTTTTTTTTTTTTGTATAGTGCGAAGTGATATTGATATTGATATTATCCATATCGATCGTGAGAGGTGGGCTTGTTTTGTATAAATCAATGAAGTTTTGTTCCAATAGTTTCAGACAGGTTTTTATTACAACACAACTCACGCGAGACTTACTTAATCTTCTTTTCGCTCACATATTCAATTACAATCCAAGATTACATATCAGATTAGTAGAGGGGTATGAGATAGAGATAGCGATTCGTTATTAGGTATACGTGATTAAATGTTACATCCACGTTTTAAGATATAAAATTACAATTTATCCAGATTAATTGCATTTATTTCGACAGAAGGTGTGTATATATCAAGTAATACATATAAATTTCTTCGAAATAGTGTGAAAAGTGACGTAGATGTTAAGTAAATATTATATATTATCATTGATTAATCTATTCTTAGCAACTCTCCAACAAAAATTGGAAGATTTTTAGTAGTTTTAGTTTTGAAAATGTTCATATTTACTTCGATTTTTTCTTTTTATTTGTGCCATTTTTTCGACACAGTTTTCGATGCTTTTTAACAGCAAGTATTAAAAGAATAGCATTTACGACATAAAGACTAACACAGACTACGCAGATATTGCTTAATTTGTACAAAATGTATGCCAGGTAAATCGTGCCAAGGTTCGCACAAATTCCTAATGTTACGACAAGGGCTGATGTCATACGTCTATTCGATATACCTAAAAAATTTATTAAAATGTTGATAAAAAGAAAACACAATGTTTTATCCCCCTCTCTTCATACTCCCCAAAATAATAATTTTACTACAATAAACGAAAATTTATTGAGATACAGTAAATACAATACATACTCAGTATTGTGGCCAGAACATAAAATATTAATCCATATACAGGATTTGGTGCATATAAAAGAGACGTTTCTGGAATTATTCCAAAACCTTTTCCATATCTGTAATAAAGTTAATTGCTTGCTAAACCATATACTGTTAAAAATAGATAATTAATTCATTAAATTGATAATTCTTAATTTGAGCTAAATTATCTTACAAAATTGTATGCATTACGTATCGCAAAAGAATTCAAAAGTCGATACAAACGCATGCGCAAGAATCATCAAGGCTAATCTCTATGTAGAACACTGTTTAATAGATAATCACAAATGGAAAACAATTTTAAACGCATAATATATTTATAGTTATGCATAATATCAATTTCTAAAATGTCACAAATTTGAAATTAAATAACACGTATTCGATAAAATATTTTCCATTTAATTGTAATCTTAGAAAACAGTTGCATCAATCAGAATACGGAACGCGCTATGAACAAGTTTTCTAGATATTCTTCGTGCACAAAATTGCACAAGCTTTATAGCATCAAGAAAATTATATTATGCATGTTTTGAAACCAAACGATTTATACTTACTCGGAAGAAAATGCTTTGGTACAGCTAACGTGCTCGCTGATATCGCACATTGCTTCGTATAAATCATCTTCCTTTTTTGCTAATTCCACGTAGTACGCATAGTAAGAACCAGCAAAACCTACGATACACGTTGTGATAATTCCAGCGTTTAATTTTTGCAAGGATTTTTTAATTGCAGTCATGGTTCAATTATATGAATACAGAGTAAAGTTAAACGTTATTTAAATACACTATTTTTGGAGAAAATTAACTGATCGAATTGTTCACACTTGGGAATTTTCTAAGCACTACGAGAGTAGAAATTAATATTCAGTGTGCAAGGAAATAACAAATGCGACGATCGATAGCCAAGCGACTGTGAAACAAAATGTAATATGGAACATTTATTGGTCGTTGATTCCACTTTAGTAGTCTAAATACTGAATAAAACATGATTTTATCTTACTACGAAATTATCTTTATTAGATAAAAGAGATGAGTCATCCAAACGTATAGAGTTTATCATATTTATTTATATGAGATTATAGTGGATTTTTCAGAAAGTCAAATTATTTCTGGTTAAAACGAAATTCAGATTAATTGGAATATTTTATTTTTTAAGATTTGTACAATCCTTACAAGATTTTTAAATACATTTTTTTTCAGAGATACTGATAGTTTATAACCTGTAGAATAAACAGATATTTCTTACGTATATCGCTCTTTTCTTTATTATTTTACACTGTTCATCTCGTACATCACTTTTAAGACTTATTAATAAAATTGTCACTAAGTTAGCTAAAAACAAAATGCTTCCATTCATAATTTATAAACAAGTGGTAACAAAAAATTTAAAGTGACGCAAGATCTCAGTGTAGGACAGTATCGTTAACCTATGTCTTAATTAGTGCTGCTTATAGAGTATATGAGTACATGTATAGGAATTTTGTCACAAGAAAAAAAAATGCAGATAATTCTAAATTAACTACATTATACACTAGCTTATAAAAAAGATAAGAAATGTAGATGATTATTAGAAATATACTATAGATATATGATAACCTCTTTATGTAGTTGGAATATTTAAATTTAATGGGACCTATTATAGTATTTTATTCCTGTGGAGCCATTGCTCTGGCTTGAGCTCTTACACGTTTTTCATACTCCAAACGATTTTGACTGTGACAAAAAAGAAAGTATACTTCATGATAACTGTAATAACTTCAAGTTCCAATTATACAAAGCAAATATATTACCAATATATTGTATATGCTTCTGCCTGAGCTGGATCTTTAACGTTAGGTTCATTTAATAAATCTTGTATACCAAGGAGGATTTGTTTAATTGTAATAGCAGGCCTCCAATCTTTCTCTTCATCCAACAATGATAAACACACTGTTCCTGAAGGATAAACATTTGGATGAAACAAAGGAGGTTCAAATTTACATTTTGGTGGACTGGAGGGATAGTCATCCTTGAAGATCATACGCAATTTGTACAATCCGCCTTCCCATGGTGTCTATAAAATTGAATGAAATTAAATTTATCAAATACACTACTGTTTAAATAATATAATGGAAATCAACGTATAGCAAAGACCAGCACTACACATCACTACTCACAGATTTCTTGCCTGGTATTGCACACTCCCAATTCATCAAGTTGAGTGTTCCATCTTGATTTTTAACTGGTCGTGCTACAAATCCCTATGAAAAAAAGCATTTAAATTGTCTCGATGGGCCCTGTACGCAAGAACATTAACGTTTATCCATAGTGTGTATATATGTATATATATGCACTCTACGTCTTCAGGATAATGCACGCGTTTTTAGTGTGAAAGATTAAGAGTTTCCAATTGTTCAACTATTTTACCGAAAAGGATTTTCGATCTCAATAACGGTTGTTTATGTCGAAATTATGCTATAAAATATGACGCTTATTTATCAACGATTTCGCTGAAACGAATAATCCAATGTGTCAGATCATCCAAAAGTAATATACATATTAATAATCGCAGTTGTAGAAAACAATGTATCAAAAGGATATCTTACAAAAGGATGGTCTTTCCTCCATGCCTTTCGCTCTTCCGCAAGTCTAGCAATCGCGATGCCTGACATTAATCTGCAACAAGTTTACCTTATATTAGCGTAACGTATTTCGGCGCGAAATATAATCGAGACGTGATGCACAAATGCGAATTACAACGTTACCACGACGCTTATCGACAGCAGTCCACAACTTTGAATTCTGGGCACTTTCTGCGCCGAAATATCATCAAATACTTAACCGCACAAGGGTGAAAGCGATTCTATTAGGGTGCGTGTTCAGAAAACCTATGGATTTGCAACCGTCTTTAGTGTTGTATGGATCTCAATGTGAATTCTTTTTCGCAAAGACAACATCTGTTACGGGAACCTCGGTCGATAAAAGAGATCGCTTGTCCTGGACAAATTCTGCAGAGCTAAACCAATCAAAATACACGTGTACATTTGTCCAGCCCGATGATTGGCTAATTAATTTTAATTTTATGTGTTTTTTAATCATTATGTTAATCAGGAGTTTTTTTATTAATTCACAAATATTATACGATATTTCTTTTTGAAGTATTTCTTATATAAACTACGATATCGCAAAATAAAGAATCATATCGTCAAAATAGAACGTTATAAACTATTCAGATTATATCAATGTATGATTGTACTGTATTAATATTTGACTCATCGCATTAATAATGAAGGTAAAGACATTAAGTATATATTCTTTAAGAGAAAACATACGTCATTATCTTTAATATTCAACTTTGTGTATATATGTAATTAAAACAATATACCTTCATTTATTCCGTTGCTTTATGTTCTCCTGTTCTTTACATCAAGTTCTTTATATATCATAATGGAAAAAACGAAGCATGACATGCATAGACGTGTGTAAACTGAATTATATGAATATCAAAAAGATTATACTGCTGTTAAGATTCAGTTATAATTATTCTGATAAATGTTATAAGTAATCTCCTGGAATGAAATGTCTAACATATATCAAGCATGCACCGTGTGGATCACTCCTAGGATAGATGCCAGAACTAATTTATATTGTTGTCTTTATCGCACGCTGTTGCTCTCTTGGTCTACCGCGCGAATATGTCTGTCCTTGTTGCACACTATCCTTGTCTACGCCGCCATTATGACTGTCTGTCCCACGCTATCGCTCTCTTTGTCTACCGCGCGTATGTCTATCCTTGTCACATGCTGTTGCCCTCCTTGTCTATCGCGCCTCTATGTCTGTCCTTGTCGCACGTTAGTACCCTCCTTGTCTAATGACGCTCGACAATGATGTAGCGACCTATAGTTCCTCGAGTACGAGTTTCGAACACCAACTTGTACGAGCCGCAAGTGGCTGTGCGCCTAGCGTCGAAGTCAACCGATATTCGATGTTAAGCAAACAGAGTGCGGAACCGCCAGGATGGGTGACCGACCATCCAGCCTAGCGAATAGTTACAACAACAAGCGTCTGGGGTAAGGAGTCGCTGCCATCAGCCCCACTGATGAGTCTAGGCAGCGACTCTGAGACGAAACGCACAACCTTTCCTCACCTTACCCACATCATCACTTCCTACATTATCCTCGCATTATCATCGCCATTTCAAACCCTTCAGGACGGTCGGTCGGGCACCCACCTAGCGGTATTCTGCTTAACATAGAATATCGCTAGACTTCGACGCTAGGCGCACAGCCACTTGTGCTTGTACAAGTCGATGTTCGAAACTCGTACTCGAGGAACTCTAGGCCACTACAGTGAGTTTGTGAGAAGTTGGTTATTATTAACATAAGTGAGTGAGAGAGAGAGAGCGAGTGAGAAACGAGTAGTAGTGGAGGTAAGACTAAAAGAGGAATAGCTGGAGATAGGGATAATAGTAATAGTAACAGTGATAGTAATCGAGCGGAAGGAACAGAGAAATCTGATTTTTTATCCCCTTTTCCACCAACAGAGTTGACATTTTATGAAAAACAAAAAATATGGATTCGAAATTATCGATAGCTCGGTTAAGAGTGAAGCCATCGAGCATTATAATCGAATTGTTGATCGCCTGTTAAGTGAAGACGCCGAATCAAAAGATTTAATATTAGCTGTATTATCTAAGCAAGAGGAAGACAAGCGAGCCGCAGAAGACCTCTAAGAATACGGACCAGTTGCAACGTTGGAGTTAGTCCTATCAGTCGACCAGTAGCGCCAAATTATGAAATGGGCTTAATACAGAAATCTAAAGAAATTTTAGTCAAATGCAAAGTACAACTTCATGAGCAAAAATTGGAGTTATTAAGGGCTACATCATATAAAGATGACCATTGGCTACCAAACTGGAGCACGCACTCTGTGATTCCATGCCTTTTTGTTGCTTTTGCAAAAATTCACATTATTACGTGAATCACGAAACGAAAATCCACAAAGGAAAACGGAAAATCTTCCAACAGGACAAAGAACAATGCTGTGCTTCGCAATTATAACAGCAATGGGAAGAAACATGATGAAAATTCCCCAGAACCAAAAAGAGAAATTATTTTACAGAAAATTTGAACATCCAGCACAGGATTGCGACAAGTAGACATCATCAACTATAACTGAAACCAATCACTTTTACGCGAAGGAAACGATGAGTTTTTGCACACCGCGAAACTGCAGTTAGATGACAATGAAAATGATTGTACATTTGTTACTACGTACTACTAAATTCATGTAGACTAGTCAGCTTCACTAAACAATTAAAATGTTTGCCCAAACTACCTGGAAAGCTGGGATACTTGGAAAAAGCGATTTATATGCTATAAATGTAAGGATATAATATAAATAATGTTTATTTTATGAAAATTATGACAATAGGACAAAAAATAATTAAACAAGACAAATTACTTTAAAACAACACGAATTAACAACTCAAATGAATTCTTTTAACGACACAATTGACATTTTTTAACAGTTCTCTTTCAATGCTCTTTCACGACTCTCACAACTCTGGTCTTTTTTTAAAAAAAGAAAAGCGCTTTATGTTTCATATGATCAACAAACAGGCTATCTGTTATAAACATAACTAAAATTAGATTAATTTTAATAACTGACAACTGATAATAACCGATACTACATAAATAACAGTTAGTTCAAGATTTTACATTATATTAAGTTAGGTTAGAGGGATAGACGTAAATATTATTCTTCAAAATAGCGCATATAGAATGTGTATTTTCATATATTTATGTATATATATATATATATTTATTTATTTATATAGTTATTAAAAATAGCGTCTGCTTGTTATATCTGCTTGTTATATTAGACGAGGTAATACGGAAAAAACTAGTATTAGTATTAATATTAGCGATTTTATGAGATCTGCCAAATTTACATTTAGTATGCTAAAACGATCGTGGAATTATAAGCATAAAGTTCTGTTCGAGAAAATAAATTTGCCTATGACCTCCTGGTCACAAAATCTATTCATATCTTAGCATACTTGTTAGTGTGTCTTAGCGTATATGGTACAAGTATGGTGCAAGCGGTAAAATGCAAACGATGATTTAAGAGATTATTAATTGAAGATGTAGCGGCTGACGATTCCTCAAATACGGGATTCGAACACCGACTAGCACAAGCCGCAAGTGGCTGTGCGCCCAACATCGAAGTACTTACGATCTTTGACGTTCAGCAGAGTGCACCTACCCCTTGGATAGCCTAGCTATAACAAAAGTCTTAGAGTGAGAGAGCGCTGCTATCAGCCCCACTGATGAGTCTAGGTAGCGATCCTGAAACGAAACTCATTGCCTTCACCTGTTTCACCTTTCTCACCATACCCAAATCCATCCGTTCCTACGTTCCTACATAAAAATCTTAAATTCCTTAAATATCATTATCATTAACACTTTTAACCCTTCAGAAGAGTTCCTACAAATATGGGTATTTGTCGAAAAGCTTTCTTTTTCCTTTTATTGCATTTTTCGTGACTTAACTTTATATATCAACATCTCAGTAAATATTAACTTCTATATATCAATAAATTACCAACTTTTTTTAACACTTGCTTTGAGATTGGATGTATTTCAATTAGTACAACGATTTATGGTCTATTTATTATTACTAAGCTGATTGTACTACACTGCATTCTGCAGTTTGATTCCATACTAATTGACACAATGGTCAATGTGTAGTGTATAGGTAGTTTGCAGCTTATCGTATCTCATTGCAGCCTGATAGTAATTAATATCCTTGTATTTTCTACAGTTTCCTATAGTTTTAATAGTTTTAACACTGAAAATATTGACGGCTAATGTATAAAAATTAAATCAAAAGAATTAGAATGCAAGGAGTAAGGAAAAATTTATAATACGACAACGAATGCAAACTTTTATTCATACGTGTTACAAAAATTATTCAAATCTGTGAAAATGTAGCATTGTACAAAACTACTCTAAAAGATTATAAATTGATCATTTGGGTAGCTTTAATTTTAACATCATATCAACATTCAGACAGAGTTGGGCTAATCAACTAATTCCTGAACATTTCTGTAATTAATCTATATCTTATTATGATTTGTAATGTGTTATTCAAACGTGTTAATCATCTACGATTTTGTTATTCAATAAAATTAAATATTATTATTGGTAACTGTTTGCAGTTTGAATAGTGGGTCTAACAACAGATCAAAAGTATAAAGAATATCTACATTTATTCTTTGCTGCATAATGGTATCTATTTTGTTGAATTTACAATAATCGCTTTTAATAAATTGTTTACATTTCCTCAATTATATTTTAAGTTAAGATAGTGACACGGCACGATGTGTCAAGCAATATGATTTCGGTTCGCTTGTATAATACTTGAGACGGATAGCAACCATATGGTGAAGTATTATACGAGAGATTGTTACGACTCCGATAAAATACCGAAGATCGCTTGTATATTTTATGAGTAATTCGCTTGGATCGGACGTTGCACGAAATTCTAATCGACCATCTGACTAATTTCTGACGACTATTCACGTATTAGCGGCAGCACTAACACAGTAATAGAAGAAATAGCAATATACAGGATGTTTCGTAACTTGTAGGACCCACTTCGGGATCTGATTATACGCTTAAAAATAATGAAAAAAAGTCATATAAATATAAGTCCTATCTGTCTTCGTTTATGAGATATAATGAATTTTATAAACAGAGTAAACTCTAGTAAGCTGGTTTTACCAGGGATAGTATATTCAATTTTCATAGTAATCATAATTGGGATGAAGAAAACCCACATGTTATTGTGCATTCAAGACATCAACACCAGTTTAATTTAAACGTATGGGCAGGAATAATTGATAAATTTTTAATAAACTAACAGGCAACGTTAATTTTCTGAGTACGCGTTTACATGAAATATTAAAGGAAGTTCCAGTCGATATTAGATATTCGTATGCGGTTTATGCATGGTGGAGCTCTGCTGCATTTTAGCCGAATGGCTAGGCAATTTTTAAATCAACGCTTTGCAAATAAATGGATTGGTCGTGGAGGTCTTGTTGCATGGCCTGCTCGTTCTCCGAATTTGAATCCATTAGATTTTCATTTGTGGGGATTTAAAATCTATTGTATACGCAACATCGATTGAAAATGCTGAAATACTACGAAATAGAATAGAGCAAGGCTTCCGACAAATTCGAGAAACACCAGGAATAATAGAGAGAGTAACCAGATCAATGACAAGATCTGCGTGCAGGCTTGTCTTCAAATGCAAGGTGATCATTTCGAGCATTTTTTGTAAAAGTAATTAAAACAGAAAATTCATTGCATCTCATAAACGAAGACAGATAGGACATATATTTATATGACTTTTTTTCATTATTTTTAAGCGTACAGTCAGCTCGAAGTGGGTCCCACAAGTTACGAAGCACCCTGTATAATAGCCGATATATGGCCGTATAGGAGAAAGACTGACTATAGTATACGACGAATTGTAATGATGACGCAGTGACGTGATACACACTCAGTAGTTGTATTTACGTACTCAGTGATATGCATTGACGCACTGACAACTGTTGAGTATTCCAACTTTACTAACGCATTAACAACGCACTGATTGTATGTAACGACGCATTGACACTTTGCTGATGGCCTGTTTTATAGGAAAGTGATGGCGAGTACAGGCCAATCACTTTGATTCGTCAGCCGTTTGATTGCCCTGACGAAGTTCTTCTAAACGCGGTGAAATTATTAAACATCGATAGACTGATCCGATAACCGATATTAAAGAATATTAAATATAACAGGCACGCGGGTCAGTGACTGGAGAAGAAAACAATGAACTATCGCGTCACAATACCCGCAAGATGGTAGACGTTAGTACTTCTTGCCAGCATAAAAAACGGTTGAACCATTGCCCTTATCTAAAAATAAAATAATAAATTATTTTATATGGACAAGAAATCTAATGTCTTTCGTACACATAATTCTATAATAACTAGAATTGTGGAAAATCGCCCGAGCAGATAGATTTACGTATGGTATAAAACAAAAGTAATGAACTGGCGGCCCACAGGAAATGGTAAGGGTTAAGGGCCGTGCCCCTACTTTTTGGATCAGTAGGGTGAACCGTTCTATCGAACAGTATCGATTTCACTGCGGCGAGAACAGAATGGAAACCAATTTTTATAGTGAGAGAATAAGCAGACTGAGTGTTCAGCTCGACGGCAAGAAACTTGCAGGTTATAAATACACGCTTCTTATTTTTTTCTGCTTCGCTGAGCAGTCTCCATCTACTAAACTCTGAAAATCGCAATCGAATTCTGTAATTACCACTACATTCATGTATATTCATATTTGTTTACGCCAGTCGATTGCAGCCATAGTTTTAGTAACATCAGTTAATATATGTGAATGTAGTGATAATTGGAGAAAGAGCAGTTCAGTTGTAATCGTTATAGTCTAGCAAGTATGAAAGGGACCACTCAGGAAAAGGGAAGAAGCCCGAAGTCAATATGTGACCCATGGACCACTATTTCGCATGCTAGGTTAAGTTATTGTTAGGAGTTTAGGAAGAAGTCACGTGAAAGGAATATGAATCTGATTAATTGTTTCGGATACAAGCTTAAAAGGAAATTTATTAGCCTTACAAACAAGAGCGTGTAGTATAATTTGTTGATGAATGATGGAAAATTTCTGTTGTCTTTCGAGACTTTTCAGTTCTCAACAATATTTTATAATTATGTATTTTATAATTATGTATTTATAAGATAAGATGATATCGGATTTTATATTTAGGGAATTAAAAAATATTTTACATCCTATTCAAATGCATAATAAAACTACAAGAAAATAATCCTACATAAGTAACTCTCGTATTGATTTTTTTTCAAAGATGTTGATTCATCTAACAAATGGAAATCTAAATATGCTCCCATATAGTTTCGTCGTACACAAATGACATAAGTATTGCTCCTAGATAATCAGAATTTTGTTCTAACAGGCGTTTTTGGTCATGCCTGAGCAAATGAGCTGTTCAAACGTGATTCAAGTAACTTTTAACCTGTTGTTAATATCATCTACTTCCTTTGTATATTTCATGAATAGATAATTCTATTTAAAATATCGAAGAAATGGAAATAACCAAAATATATAAACAGATTGATTCTGGTATTATCCAGCTTAACAAAGCTTCAATGCAACTTCGTTCCTTCTTGGATATTTGTAAGCCTTAGTAGCTACGAAGCAATCCCAAATCATTTGCGCTATAGTATAGTGATCATTGAGATTCATTTTCGTGGATTGAATCGCATTGCTTTTAAAACAAAATACGAATACATCCAGGAGTGAATAAAAAAGTTTAACATGCCGTTCCATCTGGTACACGATATTGTCTCTACGTAATATAACCACGAGTAAAGAAAAACTGTTACGTAACGACATTAATGTAAAAATAGTATTGTAATGTAAAAATAGTATTAATATGTTAATAAAAATATAAAGTTATATGTTTTTTTTAATTCTTCTTTATCCTATAACATAATGGAATAAGAATCTCATTCTATTTGAAAAATACAAGATGATCTATTTTCCTTGATTCCTATTTTTCTCCACTTATTTTTTTACAATTACCGGTGAGTTTGTAAATTAATTACTTCCTCACTGATCTTGACGATTCCTAAATATATTACAGGGATCGATATTCTGAACAATACTTCCCTCTAACAAAGTCTCTGTTAGACGAAAATACTGTTCAAAATGTCGATCTCCATATATTCAGAAATCATCGAAATTGACGAAGGAGCAGAAAATCTATAAGTTATAATTAGAGTGAATTAAAAGGACACAGGCAAGTGTTTAGATTACCTGGTGAATTGCTAAAAGCAATTTATCTAAAGCAATTGCTAAAAGCAATATTTCTGTTACAGATCTATGCGTCGACTTGATGAAATTAACTTGGTTAAACTAGAGAAATAGGTGAGTTACAAAAATGTTCTGTTTTTGTATGTGTTTGAATCCACCTAGACTCAATCAAAATTATTCAATTTGACCCGAAGTATCGACCATATGCATCCGAATCATTTGGGCAAATTTTTATTTAAATAATAAATAATAAACAATAATTAAATGTATAATTTTTATTTAAATGAAATTCATTTAAATAATATTGATATTGTAATTTAATTCACACTTTTGATTTTTAAAATCAAAAGTGATTTAGATTGAAGTAGATTTTAAAAATTCTTATTTCATATTTAAATTAGATAAAACAACAATAATTGTTTAATTTCTCATATCCGTTATATTGAATATAAAAATACCAAATAAAATAGTTATGCAAATGATATCGTCGCTTTTTATAATCGCTAAATATAATTTGCCCGATAGAAATATAAATATTGCGTTTAAAAACTGTTATATAGATGTAATAGTAAATGTTAAGGCCAATGTACTATTAATAACATGAAGCTAATTAAAAACAATTAAAAATAATTATTTATTGAAAATCCTGTTCTTAATTTTGAATTTAAAACATATTTTTATTTCAATTACCAAGTTAGATCGTATAAAATAGTACCTTTATAAGTAAAATAATTTTCCTAATAGGAAATTATTTTCCTAAAGGAATCTTTATTCAATTTATTTAACAAGCGTATACGATATTACAAGCAGATCATTTCTTTAAACGAATTTTTTCCTGACAAATAGATCAGTACTAGATATAATAAAATCCTCTCAAAATACACTTTACCAAATATATTTTAAATAGGAAATCTGAAACCTATGTCCCTTTCAACATTGTTAGAAATTCATTACGCTATGAATCGTTTTAAGATTTGGTTAAGAACCAAAATTCTTGAACCAAATTTCGGTCAAGTATAGAAAAACATAGAAAAATATAGAAAATATAGTCAAAGTATAGAAAAACATATAAGCGCGGCAAAAAGAGACCACGTAACATTTTTACGTCAAAAAGTTATCGAAAAATCTTATCTCGCTTGCTTAATAAATTTCTGTGAAATTATAAAATAGTTAACAATTAATGAATCTGGATCTCAAATTTATTGTACATCATTTTAGTAATGGCTACAAATATTGTAGCCATTAACCTTAACTCAGACTCAGATTTAATTAACTATGACGTTACTTGACGTCTAACTAATTTATAATGCAATTTTAGATATTTTTCAACAATAAATAATATCATACATGAATCATTGAGTTCATTTCAACAATGCCATGAAGAAAAATACAAGATTTCACTTCATTTGATCTCAAACTTTCCTCCATTACTCAACCTGCAGAAATGTAATTTGCTCCACATAATGTGTCACTTTATACCACATTTATAAAAATATTCCTTTAATATATTTTGCGAGATACATAAGAATATATTCCATATACATATATGTTTGTATTTTGCATTAAATCTTCATGGAATAATAATTTATTGTATATTAAAAAAATAACACTTTGCTATTACAATAGTGATAGGTAAATTATAATATAATATTATAATATTGATAGATAGTTTATAGAAAAAATTCGAACAATATTTTCAATAAACGTAATTCTTAACTAATAAATAACAGAATTTATGTTATTTGTCTTGCCCAATGTATGCTACATATTTACAACAAAATACATAATTATAACAAAATTATTAAAAATTTGACATAAATTTAAATGTATAATATAAGGAAGTGAGAAAATATAGTAATATTTTAATATTAATAATAATTTAGAATAATTGTAGATTTAGTTAGTTAAAAATTTATTTTAAGAATGTTTTATAAAATATATCATTTATACCTAAAACTATGTGTTAATTATTTTAAAATTTTAATTTACTGTATAAAATTTACTGTATCATCATAAGTCCATAAAACATGGATAAAGCTCTTTATGATATATACAGTAGTAGAATGATTTCAGTTAGGTACTAGATTTACATTTCGATGTGGAAAATTTGATAATACAGCAATGGATTTCAAAAATTATGTTTGGCGCATTCTCTGCTTGATCAATTTCAAATCGCTTTACTTGATATAGTTCCCCAACTCACCGTTGTTTAAACGTAGAGTGCGCTAAAAAGCCAGTGATTTTTTAATATGTTGGTATTTCAGGTCACGAGCCACGAAAGTCCGTAAGATGCGATGTCTGTTTATATACCTCGTTTGTGCCTTAAAACACGATGCCCCATTTAATGTCCATCTATCCTATTCTTAACCAATGATAGTACAATACCTAACTAAAGCAATATAATAGAATGTAATACAAAAGTGATAATAAGATTCTAAAGTCTCACATATAACAAAACAGAAAACATTACATGTTATTTCTTTTTAAAGGCTCGCCAAAAGTATTCGATTAATATCATAGATCTTACCATGTTATTTGACATAATTGTGATTTTATTTATTAACTGACCTGAATGAATCAATTGCAAATATAAAAACTTGATTAAAGAAAAGAAAAAAAGGAAAAAATGTTATTTCTTATTGTATCTCGTTGTGATATTATTTCAGTTATTAAACCAGTTATTAATTTAATTGTATATACACATATTATTTTGGAATAATTGCTGCGTTCAGTTATTAACAGTTTCAGAATTTTCATTACGATTTCGTTATATATTATAATAACTGTAATATAAATTGTAAATTTCACATTCTTACAACAAAAATTATATTTAAAAATTGGCCTTAAGTTTTGTATTTCTCTTTTCTCTTGTGCTTATATTTAATGGTTGTAGTTTATTCGCTTTTCTGAAACTGTATGTGTAACGTGTGTTTGTAATCTGTCAGCACGCGGACGACTTCCACAATATACATATTCCAATAGCTTTGTAATGGGAGAACGCGAAAGAGCTTGACAGAAACTTATTTTAAGTATATTACAAGTTAAAGAAGATTTTCGACTACGAAAATGAGTACCATACTAGAGAAGATCGCATCGATCGAGGCCGAGGTAACCTCTTTCGTCTCCTTTCGTTTTATGTTCAAGCTTGTTATCTCATTCATTGTAATATAATTTCGTTTATAGATGGCTCGCACTCAGAAAAATAAGGCAACATCAGGCCATTTGGGTTTGCTGAAAGCTAAATTGGCCAAATTGAGACGAGAACTTATTACTCCAAAAGGTGGTGGAGGCGGTGGAGAGCAGGGTTTTGAAGTGGCTAAAACGGGTGATGCTAGAATAGGTTTTGTCGGTACGTATTAAAATCTAGAAATATATCTATATAAAGTTAAAAATAAAGTATAAAGTTTACACATATGCGACAATTAAAGGTTTTCCTTCTGTTGGTAAATCTACGCTATTGAGTACACTTGCTGGAGTCTATTCGGAAGTTGCAGCATATGAATTTACAACTCTTACTACTGTTCCTGGTTGCATAAAATATAAGGGTGCAAAGATACAAGTAACTAATTGTTTATAATTTTTTTGTCATAAATATAATTTTATATTATTTATATTATTTTATATTTTAATATCAGCCATGGATATTTACATATATATGAGAAATTCCAAATATTTACAATAGAAAAAGAAGCATTTAGGATATTTTACGGATTTTAGTTAATTTGTTGCCTAAAAGTAAATCAATTTTAAAATACTATGAATATTTCTTATATTTGTTTATAGTATACAGATAATCGAAAACACAATATTGTAAAAATTTATATACAATTATCACATACACGAGTGAATAAAACTTATTAGTTAATCTCACATAATGAATAGAACTTATTTTAATTATAATTAATAAATCTGATGATTTTTTTTCCAATTTATTTATGTTTCTTAGTAGATAAATGTAAGAAATATTGTCATTTTCTTAAAATCTGTATAAATTTAACTAATAATTAAATTGTGGATTTTTATGCATTTATACAAAATTTGAAGTTGCAAAAATGCAATAATAAAAAAAAACAAAATACACGTTTTGGTATTTATTAAAATATTTGGTAGATTAAATAAATTTATTTAAATTCTATTTAAGTTTATAAAAATACTAATTCACATAAAAATCTGCATTATCCATAAAATATTAAAAATCCAGATATTTCTTTTTAAATATTTTGAATTTAACATTTAAAATGTATGTAAATCTTTGTAACCAACTGTATTACAGTTACTTGATTTGCCTGGTATCATCGAAGGTGCAAAAGATGGTAAAGGACGTGGAAGACAAGTTATTGCAGTTGCAAGAACTTGTAGTTTAATATTTATCGTTCTGGATGTACTGAAACCGCTTGGCCACAAGAGATTAATCGAACACGAACTGGAAGGTTTTGGACTTCGTTTAAACAAACAACCACCGAACATTACTTTCCGCAAGAAGGATAAAGGTGGCATTAATTTTCAAACCACGGTAATTAAGCGACAGAAAGAAGAGCAACAAAGAAAGCTACACGTGATTCGCAATTCGTTTCGATTTTGTGCAGTGTAACTATCTCTTCGTTTATGTTTTGTTATGTTGGACAGAGTCATGCGTAGTTTTTGTAAAATGACTATTGTGTAGAAATCTACACTGGAAATTAAAATGATTGTATTATTATATAGTGTGCACAGTCAGAACTTGACTTAGAAACAGTGAAGAGTATTCTATCTGAATATAGAATTCACAATGCGGATATTACTTTACGATACGATGCCACATCTGATGATCTAATCGACGTCATCGAGGGAAATCGTGTCTACGTACCGTGTATTTATTTGCTCAATAAAATAGGTAATTGTGTAAGGTCGTTTAAAATTCTAGAATAATAGTTCGAATTATTGATGAGAATTTTTTTTTTTTTTTTTTTGTTTGATCTCTAGATCAAATTAGTATCGAGGAACTAGACATCATTTATAAAATACCTCATTGCGTACCGATTTCTGCTCATCACAAGTGGAATTTTGATGACCTCCTTGAAAAAATGTGGGAGTATTTACAGTTGGTTAGAATGTAAGTAGTATTTGAAATGATTGATTTCATTAATTCTTTGATGTATTATCATGTATCCGATTTGGTTCTATTGTTTAGCTATACGAAACCAAAGGGACAATTACCAGACTACAACTCCCCGGTAGTATTGAACAGGGAGAAACGAACGGTCGAAGATTTTTGTAATAAACTACATCGATCTATCGCAAAAGAGTTCAAATAGTATGTATTCACTCTAATCTCATTCGTAATTATCTATTCTCAATTACTAGCACTCTTGTTTATTTATCTCATTTTTAGTGCTCTTGTATGGGGATCGTCCGTCAAACATCAGCCACAAAAGGTTGGGAAAGATCACATATTATGCGACGAGGATGTCGTGCAGATTGTGAAAAAAGTATAATTTTACTTAGTATTTTATTTGATTTTCCCTATGTTAGTAGGGAATAGAACTACTATTAATTATGAAAGAATTTTTATAGTTCATCTTTTGTAATTAAAAGCTTTATTTTATAATTACAATTTTGAGATTCGTTTTATTTTACTCCATGTAAAACTATTTTTATGCGTTAAGCTTAGAAGAAAGATATGCACATGTTAGAAATGTTTGAAAACAAACTACAAATGATTTTTTTAATAAATAAAATCATGTGTAAATTATTGATAATATATAAATCATTTGAGATGATTTTATTTATTTAAAGTCAAGTATGAAATGCATATATACACAAGTAAGATATACATATAATCATATAAATAACATTTTTATTTATAAACTTTTCAAAATATACTCTCTTCGTTGTTGATCCAATAACTTTTCAAGGTGTTGACACTTTAATTTTACATCATGAAGTTCTTTCGTCAAATTTTTTATTGTCAATACTTTTTGAGTTATTATCAATTTAATTCTAGAACGTAGAAACAGAGTTATTTTGTTAATAATAGAAAAGACATTTGTAGTTATTCTTTGAGTAATATACAATACCATATCAGAATGAATTGAAGACGTATTAAACACAATTCATTATTCAAAAAGAAAAAAGGAAAGAAAAATAATATGATATGATATAAGGACTAAGGACATAGAATGTTAGTGAATAGTATTGTATAGAATTGTATCCATTAAAAAGTGAAACAAATCTCTATTTAGGTTTCATTTTTTTATACGTGTAATGAATCTCCATAATATCTCATATATTTGACAGCGGAGATATTAAATGAAAAAAGATTGAGTGACATTTAATCTCAAACAAAAACTAAGAAAGCTTCCAAATCCACGAAGAAAGTTTAAAGATACAATATAAGAATCAAGAACGCTTGATGTTACGAAGTATGTTAATATTATGTTGAATCATGCCTCGTACTGGAGATACTTCATAAAAATTATATAGAAAAAGAAAGAAAGATATTCAATTTCTGCTATAAACAATCTGCCAAAATCCTGATATGAATATCAAACACATCTGGGGGTATTTGAAACAAAAATTAGGGAAATATTCAAATCCATCAACAAATAAAGTTTGTGTTTGGAACGAGTCGTTCAAAAATTGTGCTTAACACAGTTCAAGAATAATATAGAGTAAAAGAGTTAAACACTGATTATCAGAATATATGAAATATTTTCTACTTGTCAATTTTTTCTATAAGTTTGATAAAATGAATGTTTTATTCTGATACGGCATGTAATTTGTAATCGTCGAACTGATTAAATCAAACCTGCTGTGCAACTGAGCCATCGAGGTGTCTCTGTTTACATTAATACGAGTTATTTCTTGATAAAGCGAGGCAATTTTTTCCTCCAATTCTCTTTTTTCCTGTTCGATCTCTTGTCTTGCCAATTTCTTCGAGTTATTTCTTTCCATACTTAACCGTTTGATCACCTAAAGATATTTATCATTCGAAATATAATTGATAATTGCTCTTTATAATTGATGATGATTGATTGCTCTTTGAAATACTTTACTTCGTTTGCATTATTCAACTCAGATACATATTCTTGCAACTTGCTCTCTGCTTGTTGTAATTGAATTTCAGTTTTCTCCAGCTTATCTTTCGTTTGAATTAATTTAGTTTTCTGAAGCTGTTCGTTGTCTATCGTTGTTTGTAAATCTATTTCATACTTGTCTCTCAGAGATCTGAAAAACAATGGAACTTTGTTTACATCATTAGAAGATACATATTTTGCGTTGCAATAATTATTAATTCTTGTAAAATTTTATGTATCTTATTTTTTTTCCAAAATTAATTTTTTTTTTAAATTGGAGGTGATGGAGAGAAGCAATTTTCATATTTGTATTTGACGCACGAAATTCTACAAGAATTGAATGTTGAAAAGTTAATCCTTAATATTATAATTTTTTTTTATTTTACTTACAAAAATTTCTTGATTTCTATTAATATTTTTGTTCATGTTTTATCAAAGAAATAAGCAAATAATTCCTAGTATAGCAATTTTTTACAAATGAAAAAATGTGAATGTAATATGTTCTTCAATGTTATATAGATCATTATATTCATAACAAATTATATTCACAATATAAGGGAGAGAAAAGGAATTAATTGTAGTTTTAAAAAAAGAACTTTTTTTTATTAATCTCTAAATAGAACATTTTTTAATTAAAATGAAACAAAAAATTGCGAAAATTTTTCATTTGGGGAAACTAGAAAAAAATATAAAAAAAGCATTGCTGCACAGTGATTTCAATTCGTGTAACATTAGATCATGATACTAAGAATTGAATTATCGGAGAGTGGAGTTAGAAATATATTATTATTGTTCATGTATTTAAATATTGTTACTGAGATACGTGTATATTAACATTTATGTATATTTTATGTAATTATTATTGTACTTATATAGCAAGAATATTAGATACTTATGATCATTATTTCTGAAACAAACAACTTTTTATATCAAGTTACTAGAAAAAGTTAATGATAATTAAATCTTGTTAACTCTGTTATTTAAATCTGAAACTATATTGTTTTGTACCGTTATCTATAATTTATCTACTTGTATATAATTTTTTAATGTGTATTGTATATTTGTTCAATGATATTGTTATCTACATTATCATATATTTTTTTCAGAAATTACTTGCATAAATATATTTACATCTTCGGATATCTTCTTATTAATAAATAATGCTATATGTATAATATTAATAATTAATACTATATGTATAATAAGAACCAATAACATGACAGTTAGCAATCGATGACCTGTAATGTCAGGTAATTTTCAAAGATTTTAAATTTTTAACAAAAGTCGATTCTTTGTAAAAGTCGCTCCAAGAAATAACAAATCATTATAACGTTAATAATAACAAAATTGGAGTATTCGCAAAAATTACCAAAATTTAAAAGGTTATTATCGAACGAAAAGTATATAACAAACTAAGAATATAGTCATTTTAAATTTATAATACTTATATATACATCTCTCCTCGTCAATACAAAATTGAAAAGTATTATCGAATTTTATCAATTTTGTGGAATTTTTCACACACAGTTTTGATTTTTGTAATCCACTCGTTTCGTGTAAATACTTCTCCATGGTAAATTTTTGCTTCTGAAGGTAATGAATATTTCTCCATAAGTAGAAATCTGAAGATGTAAATAGAAATCTGATGATCTAGATCAAGAGATTAGTTCTTTACGACTAATCGGTCATTGAAATTATTCGTATCGATTTATCGTTTGTCCTATTTTTATTATAACTTTTTAATGAAGTTTTTTGGAACATAATATTTTAGTGTTTTTTTTACCTGTAGAACATATTGGCAAAATTTTAACACTAAATTTCGAAACATGTCAATTGCATATTAATTCTTGTATATTTTTTGGCTATATCGTACAACGATAGACATGTTCATTTTTTACACTTCGCGTCAAAAATGTAGCACACTATATAACTTTTGAAACAATATATTGCATTGTTTTATATGTTTGTAGTGTATCATAATAATAACAAATTATATAAGTACATTTCAAAATATTTTACGAAAAGAATAAATTTTATTTTACAATATCGAAAAATAATGAAAAATCGATGCGTCAAAAAGATAGCACATTTCTCTTAAACGACTTATTATCTATAGAAATATATTAAAATTTTAATATTTTGTTGCTCCATCTTTTGCTTGTATTACTGCTAATAAACGGTTTGGTAAGGATTCAAATAATTTTTTAACAAATTTTTGGCTTAAAGATCTCCAGTTTTGCTCGATGCAATTTTTTAATTCCTGAACGGTCTGAAATTGTCTTCTCTTAGCATATACTGATCTCGATAATTGTGCCCAACAATTCTCGATGATGTTTGAATCTGATGATCTGGCTGGCCATTGTAAGATTTGAATATTTTTCTGTGTAAAGTACTGTTTCACAATCCTTGCCGTATGGACACTTGAATTATCTTGTGCCCGTACGGGGCACAAAATGAAGTTTGTGCCCGCAATTTTTACTGCATGTTTTTCCAACTGTTCATTTAAATATAATTTGAACTTTTCATTTTTCCACTTACAAACTTAATTTCTGTGTTTCCATAATATCCAATTACAGCCTACACCATTACTCCTCCACCACCTGCTTGTCGATGACTTAAAATCTGTGGTTCTTTGCGCAAATCATGAAAATAAGATCGATATCCATCTAATGTAAATCTCTTTTCATCGCTGAAAATTACTTTTCGCCATTTTTTCATCCAGCGGATAAATTTTTCAGCAAATTGTAAACGTGTTTCTTTATGCTGCTTCGTTAGCGGTGATTTACGCATCAATTTTTTGCGTTGTATATACTCACATTCTTTTATAATACGTTGCACATTACGTACTTTAGTATTTACGTTAGCTTCTGCTGCAATTTCTTTTGCAGTA